>NC_047153.1:28366543-28661543 GCF_009819705.1 Hippoglossus hippoglossus | reverse complement strand
GATCTTGTATGAGTTGCTTTCCCACCTGTGCCCGTGTCAGCGTTGCAAAGGGGGGCCGCGGGGCATGACTGAGCGCGGCGATACACACAGATCTCTCTGCTGGAAATGAAGGCAAAGGGAGGGATGAGAGAGACAGGAGGGAGGGAGACGGAGAGAGAGAGAGAGAGAGAGACCAGGGCATCTAAAGGGATGGCATCTAAACAGTCCTCTTTTTTACCAGGCTGTCAGTCAGTCAGTCAGCCACTCAGTTCACCGTGGAGGAGACCCACTCGACTGAAGCCGCCGCGTTGTCAGCCCGACACACAGAGAATTATTTGCATGTTGACATGTACACAATCAGATTTTTTCTTTTTGAAGAAAGGACCAAAAAGCAGTGTAAAAGAAATCTCACACTTGTTTAACAAATGCGCATAAAGAAGGAAGCACATGAGCCGACATCCCAGTACATCGCAAAAACACACAAACCCGCGGTGAAGTGGTTGCACAAATTACATAATCTCGCAGTTCAGAAAATACATGTGTGTAATCAATTGGACAACACATAATTCAGACACAAAGAAGTTATCCTGTATCCTGTGATACATGCAGTCCACAGTCAAACAGGCAGCCTGACTGTGGTTAGTTGATCCCCATCTCATGTAATTATAGGGGAGAGGGCTCCAGCTGTACAGGCTGTGAGGCCAGGGCTCCCAGTCCGCTGGGATCAGGGCGGTGGTGGGCAGGCCAGATCAGGCTGGGTCTGCTCATCAGCTAGCCATTAATTGATATGTGCAGTCATTGTGAAAGCAGCAACCCCCAAACAGACACACACACACACACACACACACACACACACACACACACACACAACCCACCCCCCACCCATTTGTGTTCATTCCCATTCTGGTTCTGATCTGCAGCCGGGCAAGACGGCTGGGTATACATGTATTCCAGTATGTTAGTGTATATGTGTGTGTGTGTGTGTTTGTGTGTGTGTGTGTGTGTGTGTCCTGTCGGAGGCAAAGAACGTGCTGAGGGGGCTGTAACACACAGGCGTTAGTCTGGCTTGATCCTTGTAGCTCCATGACCTTGATCTCCAGGGTTCAAGCCGGAGAGGGGAAGATACTGGCGAGCCGTGCTTGCAGTTGCCGTGTGAGGCTAATATGACAAGCGCACACCCACACATATAAAGCATTGGATCAAATGTGTGATGCAAAGTCGAGAAGAGACTGCCCTTACCACAAAACATCACACAGATTACACACTTTTCACAGAAATCTCAAACCATTTGTTTGAATTTCATAAAGAAGATTTGATTTATTCCTCTGTGGTGATAAATTGGAGGGGGCACAAAAGATTTCAGACTTTCGTGAAGTTAGTGTCCAGACCTTTTCTCATTATTATGCCTTTTTAGGACCCAATAATGAGCCTTTTTTGATGTGTATTGCAATACCGATGAATGTATTTCTCCATCTTTTGCATGAAGTGTTGATGTCCACAAAAAAGTGTTTTGATAAATTTATGCTTTATACAAATATTAATTTAACACCGTTTTTATTCAATTGCATCAAATTTGAATCAGGGGTGTCTGGTGGTCTGGTGGTTAAGACACATATCACATAACCGCAACGCTCGGCTCAATTTCCGGCCGAGGGACCCTTGTTACATGTCATACCCCTCCTCCCTCTGCCCTTGTTTCCTGTGTGTCTCTCTCTCTAGAATGTCAACGATCAAATAAAGGCAACATGGCAAAAAAAAGAAAAGAAATAAAACAACTTCAAATAATTGGAATAAAAGAAAGGAAAATAATTAAACTCTAGGTAAAATAATATATACAAGGTGCTGTATATCTGACTCAGTTATTGATATAAAAAGCAATGGGAAATATGCAGTGAAAAGGAATATGTTATCAATTAGAATCTAGCTGTGTGAACGAGCAGCTTTATTGAATCAATCCTTAAATGAGAGTTTATGTACAATTCTCCTGTTGTGTGCTTGCATTGCCGTGTTGCGCTATGAAGATGTCTCGCTCTGTACTTAGGGATATAAGCGTATACAGTATATTTTCCCTGATATGTTCTTTGCCATGAGAGCTTGATAAACATTGGCGAAGGTGGTTGGGGGATGGAGGGTTGGTGGAACAGAGGGGCGGATTGGTTGTGGGGGTAATCACGGACGTCAGTTTGATCTAAGAATAAAGAGTGTGGGGCAGATGAGGCTCTGACAGATAGGCTTGACTCAGTCCTCGCATGCCGGGGTGCCATCACAAGGAGCGTCTGCCTGTCTGGGCAGCCGTAGGAATCGTGGTTTGGGGGTGAGGATGAGGAAGTTTGGACGATAAGGGAGGAAGGGAAGGGGACGAGGTGGTCTCAGAGGGAGAGGAGGTGGGCATGGAAGTGGGTGCATGGAGCATTTCTCTCTTATTTCTTATTTTTTACCAAACCTTCCTTCCCCGTCACAGTCTATGTTGTTGGTTTTAGTAGCAGACTTTGTTAAATAAGCCTGAGCGGTGAGGGTGCGTGTGGGAGTTCGCAACAGTGTGTATACACACAGGAACCAATATACTGTTGGTTTTCCAGGGCAAGTTTAACTGCTCAGCCTTGAGAAAGTCCAGTATCAAGTCAGCATTATAGCCTTGCCCTTTTTCTCTCTCCGTCTGTGTAATCTGTTGGCGCTCACATCAACAACACCAACAAGGAATGTGTTCTGAAACACCTTATCCTCGCAACCCGTGATATTCCTCCTTTGTTTTCCCCCCCGACTTCCCCGCTGATCCCTCACATTAAGGCGTTATTGAGTTTGGCTTGATTTTATTTTTTTATTTTTATTTTAATTTTTTTCCTCAAAGTTGGTTAGCATTTTGGATCTAAGGATGCATCATGCAATGTCATGAACATTTTCCCTTTTGATGTGTCGAATGGCGCTGTGTTTTCAGCCATGTCATTTCCGCAGACAGCAAACAGCTTAACACAAACAGGCAAGCACACATCAATCAGAGGTCCTGAAGCAGAGAATTGTTACTGCTTAGCATTCAGCCACGCTCAGCTAAGACTGTGGTAAATACCTCCAGTGTTCATGAGATGGAAGGTTATGTGTGTGTATGTGTGTGTGTGGCAGGTTATGTCTATTACCCACTTCACATACCATCACTGACTGCATCCTACATGTCATGTCTGCTCTTTAGCCGCCTCTACCTCTCGGATGTGACCTCTGTTAAAGTCCCAGACCTCTGCTAATGAGCGCGCCAAAGTAGCACAAGGTAGAGGGAGAGGAAAAGAGGGAAGCAGTGGAGGAAAAGAGGGAGAAAAGGGAGGGCATGACGGTGCGGGAGAGAACTCCTGCACCTTTAATTATGATCAAGAGGTTTTCACCAAAGGACGGAGGCGTTGCAGTTCTGTTGCACTCGTAAATCTGGCCCCGGATGCCGTATATTGTGTCGAACGATTACTGTACACCATTATAGTGCATATTCAACTGCCTCTCCAGCACCTGATTTGCATAATTGGATCTTTAATGAAACTTGCCTTGTGGAACAAAAAATACAAAAAGAGAGATGAAAAAAGTGGTTTGGCATGAGGGCGGGGGGCGAGAGAGGGAAAATAACATGATATAGATGAATGACCCCTCAAATATTTATTGGACTGTTTTTTAAAAGAGTTTTAAAGATGTGTGAAAAGTGGAAGGCATACTGAGAGTTTAAGGAAGACAGTGAGATTTAAAAAAAATTATAATAAGGGGGGGAAAGTGACCTGCTCTGGCCCAGTCGCTCACACGTCAGCGGCAGTGCTACAAATAGGATGAGAAGTGACTGTGAAAGCTGTACATTCCCCGCCAGGTCTCGCGGGTTAAGACTACAATAGCGGGATATTCTCTAGCCCGGGGGGGATTTTCAGCTCCTCTTCTGTCGACAGTCATTGCACCAACTTGTTACTCAGGGAAGATCGCTCTTTTGTAGAGGAGCCGATTCCGCGCTGGCCTGGTGGAATTCCTCCATAGCAAATATTTTGACAATGCCTAATCAGGAGCCATCAGTTTTTTATTCTCCATTTTTTGTGTGTGATGTGGAGGGCTTGCTTAGCGCCTTCTTGAAGTTATTAATCTCTTCTTACATGCATGTGTATTTTCATATGCATTAGGAATAATTTGTCAGATTTTTTAATAGTGCATTTGTATTTGTGTGTTTGCCTAAAAGGTACGAATCTCTTTCCGTGCCCCTTGTTTGTGGCTGTGGCGCGACATCAGTCTAATTGCTTAATTAAATTCCAAGGTGTCCTATTTCCCTCGGCCTTCAGGAGGTGAAGGTTAAAATCCTCCTAGTGCCACTTTCACGCCAACGTGAGGGCCATGGATAATAGCAGGTTATTTGTCCTGTCTTGCTGAAGGATCTATTGCTTACAACTGTCAATGAGAGATGGAAAAAAATTGAAGAAAAAAAACTACATTTTTTAATCAACGTGTCATGAGAGAGACTATTAGGTAGCTCTCTTGTTTCTGCCGTGAGTGCCCCTTCATTGAAAAGTGCGACAGGCAGTTGTTAATCGAGTGTTAATGTTAAAAAACAACCAAGCGCATTAAAGCGATTGTGTGCATTTAGCTGCCTGCAAGCAGTGGTTTCTCTGTGTGTGGATGTGTGTGTGTTTTTCCACTCTACATCCGTGGGAGTGGATCATGTGTCAAAGCGGTTTACAGGTGGCCTGCAGGGCAGCAGCTCTACAGAGAGGTGGAGGAAAGGCAGGCAAGGTTCAAGTACCTCAGAGGCTCTGACGGCGCTGAACTGAGCAATCCCAGCATCTGAGAGGACCCTTCAAAAGCCTCCTTATCGCACTCCTCATTCCACCATTTCACTCTTTTCTTTTTTTTCTGTCTCTCTGCCGTAGCCTCTGTCATCTCTCCATCCTCTCTCCCACTCCTATCTCTCATTTTGCCTATCATCTCTTTTTTATTTATCCATTCCCCCCTCACTTCTCATCTATACCATCCACCACTCCATCCAGAATTCTTTGTAATAGCTGAGTTGTTGCTGAAAATGACAATAAGTTACCTTTCAGTTGTTTCATACCACACCCAGTGAGCAGTGATTTACTTTTGTCTCGAATCCCCCCAAAATCACTACAGACTTTATAGAGAAATATTGAATCTAAACATATCTTTTTAAAAGCAAGTTTAAAAGAAGCACACACTTCAGATATCTGCAACTTTTCTGCCATTTCCATGAAACACTTGCTGAACTGTATCGGGAGAAAACATAAATCCGATGTTAAGCAGGAGTTATTTTTTCACAATCATAGCAGTGTCTCCACCTTAGATAACGAAATGACCTCCCTTTCAATTCAATGTTTTTTGTATAACCCCAAATCACAGTATACATTATCGGTTTATTACATTATGACACTTGTAGACAGAAACCCAACAGTTCCCATCATGAGGAAGCATTTGGCGACACTAAGGAAAAAGTCTCTTTTAACCAAGTGCTGCACCCAACAGAGACAAGCTGCTCATGATACAGAGGTTCCACAGGTCTTGACCTTTTATTCAAGATCAAACAATCATGACACCTGCCTTGGTCTGACTCTGTTAAATGTAAAACGATTTTCCCTCAGTGGAGAGTTTCAGCGTCACATAATGGTATGAGTGCTGTTTATACAGTCGGACTCATCAGGGATATATTGTTGTTCGTCTTAATTGGTTGAATTTAAAAAATACTCAGCACCTAGTACCTTACAAAGTAACACATCCACGGAACGGTAGATCCGGAGAGGAAAGAGATAAATATACAGTAGGCAGAGTGATGACAGGACGGAGTATAGAGAGAAATGCAGGGAGCAGAGGGAGAGAGGGAGCGAGGCAGCGGCACAGGGAGAAAGGAGGGATGATGTACTTAACGGTATCTGTAGGCTTCCTTCTGAACAAGCTGCTGCCACAGATCCTGGGAGCCTGCGTTGATAAATTCAGTTTGATAAAAGTCACTGAAATGCCGGCCTGTCTGCACACCTCTATTAAGCGCTGGTACATTTGTCACAGCCAGTGGAAGTCAACCAAAGGGTTTTAATGTCATATCAGGCTGAATTAAAGAATCAATCGAAAGCCCTGAAAGGTTTAGGTTTTTATTTCAAGTGACAGGAGTGGTGTTACAGCTGTGGCTGGCGCTACAGATTACTGGGCTGCAGTTGATCAAGGCAGTCATTTTACGTTTTTTATTTGGCTATTGGGAATTTTGTGATTATTTTAGCCTGGATGCTCATTTTGTATCTGATGACTTTGAGTGAGGGAGGGGTGTGTGTGTGTGTGTGTGTGTGTGTGTGTGTGTGTGTGTGTGTGTGTGTGTGTGTGTGTGTGTGTCTGTGTGTGTGTGTGTGTGTTTGTATGTGTGTTGGGGGGGTGGGTGAGCTCTTGTCATGCCTGACATTACTTTTCTAAATTATTTTTCTTTTTTTAATCAAGAGAAATGAGATCTATATGCATCAATCATCAACCTTCCTTAATATACAGTAGGAAACTGAGCGAGGCTGCATTTTAAAAACACACAACTTTCCCCCTGAGAAGCCCCCTTAATACCACATTACTGTTCTGCATTTATGCAAAAGTAAATAAGTAAACCCAAAAGGCAAATGAGCATTCCAGGCGCTTAAACACACAGCCTTCTGTAAACGCCTGCTGCAGCCACGACTGCATCAACTGAGGCGTAGCTGGCAGGAGACACAAAGTACGGGTTGCTACTGTGCTTTATGTTTTTTTTTTTTATGTACATAAATATCATCTTGTTTATTTTTGCTCTAATTTGATGACAGAATTTCCCAAAACTAGTTATTTTTATGTTTCTTAATATGTGGTTCATCATTAAAAGGCATTAAAAGGAAAATCAGGCAAGTTTAGAGAGTCTATACAAATTGTTTGGGTGAGGAGAGGGCCTTAAGTTAAGACAGTGATCACTAATTAACTCCACATGTATTTAGTTTTGACAAAACGGACATTTTGCTCCTATTAGCTACAGTCTTTTACTCTTCCTGAACCTAAACCAACCGTCAGTTGCTGATGAAACCAGTTATGACGGAGGAAATTCATCCAAAATGATCTTCCCTCTCTTCCTTGCTTTGCCTTTTTCCATCCACACATGCACACACACACTCACACACACAAATGCACACACTCACAAACAATCAGTGGATCCCACCTGGTGTTTTATTTAATCAAGTAAAATACACATTCTACCCGCACACATGTGTGAATGCATGTTTGTGTATGTGTATTTGCTCGCCAAGAGCTGTCAGTCTTTCATGAACTACGTTAAAAAGTGTTGTTCAAGGTGGGAGCTAAATACTTTTCATCTATTATTTATCTGCGTTATTACCGGGGTTGAATTTAAAAAGAGAGCTCTCTGACGTGGGAGAATTCCCCCGGCGCCTGGCTCTTTCCTTTAATACCTCTTTTTAAGTCTTAAGATGAGTTCCCACCCATGCTGAAAAGAAACCTTTTACAGATCTCCCGCAATTTCCGACAGTTTTCTTAAATCATCTTTTTTTTTAAATTTTGAAATGGCCCACCTCATCATCTCCTCCCTCTACAGCCTCCTCCGCCTCCTCCGCCTCCTCCGCCTCCTCCGCCTCCTCCGCCTCCTCCTCGTCTTCCTCTTTTGTTTTTATCCTCGTCTTTGTTGTTATTATTATTATTCTTGATCGTGAGCTGCAGTTGTTTTCTTCATCTCAGAACTGCATTTTATCTCTTTTGTTGTGTCATTCACACCAATCGCAGTAATGGGGAGAGAGTTAAGTGGAAGTGCTGGGGCCCGGGCCCTTGTTCGGCTTGTCTGTCGGCTGCTTTGGTAAACAGGACTGTCAGATCTGCAGAAAGGGAAAGAGAGAGAGAGAGAGAGAGAGAGGGGAGAGAGAGGGGGAATAAACATTTGAGGCATTTTCATCCATGTTGTGGTTGATGACACTGATAGGCTCCAAGGGTGGGAGTGAGTTCACACTTGAAGATGTGTGTCCCAAAAACCATGGGGGTCATCTTGAACAAATTCACTCTTTCTAATCTTCTGCCACTCTGTTGCACCCAGTAAAGAAAGAATAGGAAGAGGACATGGAAGACTTCACAACAAAGAGTTATTACTCAGTTTGAACCGTGCTGTGTACTCTATAATGGTATTGTAGCAGAGGTTTTTTATACCAAGTCACAAGCTGGAAAGTGACTTTTAAAGGATGGTTTTAGGTTATAGTAAAGTGTTAGTCACCAAATGAACTGCTGGGGGCTTGGGATGGGGTAAGATATTTAAACAAACCTACAGAGCTGAGCTGCATGGACATTGCAAATAAAGTAAGTTATTACTGTCTTTTGATACATTTTTAGCCATGCAAACCATGCAGTGATGACAGTGCTGGTTGGATCCCTGCAATTAGTTTGCTGAGGAAAATCACATCATAACCGAAAAAAAGGCCCAAACATTAGAACAGAGATCTAGGTCGTGATAATCCAGAGTCGTCCTTTCAACCAAAAGAAACCAACCGCCTCTACACTTCACCCTGCCTATGTCCCTCTTGACCAGAACTTACTGTGCCACAGGACTTCCTTCAATGCTGTGTTTACTGTATGTCCTCATCCCACCCACTCACCAACAGGACAATCTAATGGCTGGGCTGCTTCAGATTAGGGGTCAGAGAGGTTTGCTCCACAAATTGGAGTTCATTTCTCTCTCCCTCTCCCTCAACGCATCGTAGTCTTTCTGATTGCCGATCAGCCCCTGAGGGCTCTGAGCCGCTCCTGCTTGATCCCTGTGATTACAGTAAACGGCCCCCAACCCCTCTGCTCACCACAGATCAGGGATAATTTTTGGGATGGAATAAGGTGGATTGAGGAGGACAAGGTGTACAGAAGACGAACAGTGATGGCAAGGAGAAGGGAATTGACTAACAGAAGCCAGAGTGGACAGAGTAAAACTCCAGACTTAAGGGTTTGACGGTTGGTCCGTGTGGAAGCCAATGGGGGACAGGGTCCTGTAGAGATGTCATATCAGGTTTGAATCATATTTAATTTATGATAAAAACAAAACTTTAAATCACTTCAGCCTCCTAGTGGTAATTTTAAGTTAAGGCATTTGAATATTTTTGGACCTTCTCTCTCCCATTTAGGGTTACGAATGTGTCAAACAAAAGACATCATCCTTCATGCCAGCAAGCGCAACAATGTCAAGGTAACGGGTGCAGTTACTTATTGTTAAATATTAAATAGATTGTAACTGATAACTGACGGCTGTTTTGGCAATCATACTCTCTCAAAATGATGTGACGTGGCGTTACACTCAAGAGTTTTTTTCAGACCTAATTGGCTCAGCGGAATGAGGGTCTCCACCACCGGATGGATCACCTCTCCAGGCAGTGTGTTTAGCAGACACGTGTCTGTGTGACCTGTAATGTAAGCCCTCAGGTGCTGATTCCCCTACGTGCTGTCTGCCTGTCAGAAGCATGCTTTCCCTTAGTTCACTCTCTCTGGGACTCTGTAGTCTGCACCAGTACCTGTGTGTGTGTGTGTGTGTGTGTGTGTGTGTGTGTGTGTGTGTGTGTGTGTGTGTGTGTGTGTGTGTTTTGAGGCGGGTGGGGGGAATTTGATCCAGCCGTGCCTCATGTTTGTGCGGAACCCGGCGGAGGTCAGTCTCCTCTTCAACGCCCCTTTTTCATCCAATTTCTGTGGCTGCGGGCGGCCGCTCGCCGCGCTTTTGTTGCCGGAGGTAATCTGTGAAATGATCTTAATTATGGAGGTTCGGCCTGTTCTTCCTTTCCCCCCACCTCTTCCTTCTCTCTCTCTCACTCTCTTTTTCATTCTTCCTTCTCTCTCTCTCTCTCTCTCTCTCTCTCTTCCTCTCTGTACATGCTTTTAATCAAACAGCGTAGTTAGCTCGTAATGAGGGCGAGGAGAGCACGTGTGCCGCTGCTTACACATGCTGCGAGGCTTCAACGCGGAGGAGAAGGAGGATGCTGAGGGAAGTGAGGAAGGGTGGGATGGGTGAAAAGACAAATGATTATACAGTTTCCATGACAGGTTTGTCAAGAAAATTACATGGCAGGCCATAAATCACAAATTTATTTTGAATCCTGCCATAACCAAAACTGAGTGGTATGGAAAGTAGGGTTTGACTTCTCGTATCAAAAATCTATTTCTAAAATATTGATATTTTTAATAAAGCCTGTATGATAAGCATGTAAATTAGTGGTCATATCGTGGTGAAAAAGGTCTTAAAGCTACATTTAGATAATTAAATAACAGTTTTTTAAAGATTCACTAGAACTTTAAATACAGTAGAACAGTAGTGTTGAAGTGTGTTGAAATGAAGTGTTTCATTTTCCACTGTATTTTTATTCATATACAGTGAGTTTTATTTTGAGTTAAATCGCTGTGTGTTTCTTCTCAGTGCACATTTCAAAGTACATCAACTGAGCATATTTGTAAAAAAGACATTAAAAAAAAGGTGGTGTATTCCTTTGAGGAGCGGCGAGAAAGGTTATGAAGGAGGGAGGGGAAGTTGTTGAGAGGGTGGGAGGTGGGGAAGGGGTAGGGGGCAGTGGGGGTTAGGGAGTTAGCTAGGATCCATTACACATAAACAGCCTAGGCATTGATGAGATGATCCAACCAAGATTAGGCCGACAATCCTGATGGACACTGAAAAGGTGACCACACGGGGAGGAGTGTGTGTGTGTGCGTGTGTGTCTGTGTGTGTGTGTGTGTGTGTGTGTGTGTGTGTGTGTGTGTGTGTGTGTGTGCGTGTGCGTGTGTGTATAGCTTCTAGCACAATAGCATATGCCATATGGCCTCATTATGATACCACCCGCTTCACCCATCTCCCCCTCCTCCTCCCCCCTCCTCCGGGTGCCGCCGCCGCCACTCTTTAAGGTTTGCGCTCTGAGCCATTTCCAGGTCACGGCGAGGCCAAAGGGCAGCAGCTAGGGCATGAACGCCAATCACGTCGCTTTGAGACTGACTTGTTCTTCATGTGTAAAATATGTTATGATGTCATTTAGATGGTTTGATAGTGCAGACTTGCCTTGCAATTTGTCCAAAGGGTTGTATTGGAATCAAATGAGAATAGAATTAAGGATTTCGATAGTTTTTTGTCCTCATGGACGGAGGCTACAATTAATGTCCATACAATAAAATTAAGAAGCAAAAAAATTGATTGTCAATAATCAAGGAATTTATCAGGTGAAAATTGGTTTTGGCTCTTAAATTTGACAATTTATTGCTTTTGTCCTTTTTAAATCATTATAAATTACATTTCTTTAGGTTTGGGACCGTCAATCCGAAACACTCGATCAAAGATCATCCCCGGCCCTCAGAAATTGTTGGGGGCGTTTTTTACTTGTTTTATATTTATAGAGCAAAAGGTAAGACTAGTTGACTGTGTGAAATTTCAAATGTGATGTTTAATGATGTAAGACAATTTTCATTAAGATGTAAGTATTTTCTTGAGGGTTTGAGAAAAACAAGGTGTTTGAACATGTCAACTTGGAATCTAAGAAGTTGTGATGTGCATGTGTGTGTGATTTTGGACATTTTATAGCCAAAATAATTAATTAAGTAGGATCCTGTGCATTTATGAGTCGTATAAGAACCATATGCTAGAATTTGTTTCTTTGGAATCACTCCAAGAATCATACAGAGTGGTCGTAAAAAGTGAGGTAGCAAACCAGTCTTGTGAGTAAGTGTGGGCACAGGGAGTTTTTCTCTGTCTGAAAGGTTATTTGTTAGTTGTATGCAAGTGTGTTACTATGTGAGTGTGTGTGCGTGTGTGTGTGTGTGTGTATGTGCTTTACAGTGAGTCTGCTAATTCCTTCAGGGTCAATGGGAGGGGCCGGGGTTAAATGCTGTGGCAGGGAAGGTCAACAGTGATTAGCTGCCATCTGAACTAATGGCTGGATGCTGAGGAGGAGAACAGACAGGAAGAAGAAGAAGAAGAAGAGGACAAGTAGGGGAGAGGAGTACTTGGCCCCCCCCTTAGTTTCTTCTTCTCCCACTATTCCCTCCTTTCCTTGTGTCCCTATATTATTAAATGTTGCCTCTGTGCTTAAGTAAGGCAAAGCAGATGGCCCTTTTCATAAATCATGCTTATAAGATGATTATAGGCGTCGCCGCCCACCATTCTCCCCTTCACTTACAGTAGTGCTTACAGTTTTCCTCTAGGCCTACTAATCTGCTTGTGTTTAAACAATTCAAAACCACCAGTTAAGATAAAATGTATTCTTTTTAGGGTAAAAAGGAGATTCAACAGTTTGAACCCTGAAAGCAGCAAAAAATCCCACAAAGGTGACAAGTCTCAAGAAAAATAAAAAAGCAAAGATACAGTTCCATCCCCTGCCGCTGCTGTGTCTCGTCTCTCTCTCCTCCAGCCTCTCAGTGTTACCCCCCACTTGTTATGCTCCTGAGCTTGGCACAAAGTTGCTCAGAACAGGATGTTAAATATATAGCACAGGGAGGGAGAAGAAGAGGAAGAGCGATGGGGAAAGAAGTAAAAGGAGGGGTTGCAAGTGCATGCGTGTGTTGGATTATGTCTGTGCCGTTGCACTATTCCTTGATGTATGCACCATGTCAGGCAGTCATTGTCTCCTGGGTAAAGAATGATAGTTCAAATACCTAGCATCTCTCCCTTGGTGCTCCAAATGCTCGCCTTTGAAGTTTTTATAATCCATCTGTCATCTGCGAGCAGGGAGGGCACATGTTCTGTACCACTCAATTACCAAATTCTCTTTTTGCCAGCTACAATGTGACAGGAAGCAAATAATATGGGTGACCCTGAAAAAAAAAGAGAGAGGGGGAGGTGGGGTGGGGGGGTGGGGTTGTTTTATATAGAAAGAGAAAGAGGGGGAATTGCTTGAAATCCTAGGTTCCTGGCTTTCTCACGCACTTGATTGTGTCCCTTCGCTGCCTCTCATAACAGGAGAACAAAGCCTGTTTGTTGTGGGTGGAATGCCTAAAATGCTTCCTACTGTTACAATTATGAAGAATTTGATTGAATGTGTATTGTTTCAAGGGTTTGGTGATTTTGATCTTTCTTTTTCTTTGTTAAGTGCCTGTTATTCTGCTTCCCCACTAGCAATGATAACCAGTCACCTAATCAAATTTCATTTGATATAAACATTTCACTTGTTAAAGGGCAGGTAGATGTTGTCAGTGTTGTGTGAAAGAAAAAAAAAGTATTTTGATTGTACATTATTCATTACCAGCGTTTATAAATGGATTCTGAATGTCTTTAAGTCAGCAGCTGGATGGAGAGTCTAATGAAGTTTGCTGCACTTCTTGGTGTTAAAATCGTCTTTAATTGGTGAACGCTTTGTTGTGTTTCGCTTTAAAGCTGTGCTGAGGCGACCAGAAAAAAAACTTCTGATAACTATCTGAACAATAACAACAGCAGCAGCCGCAAATCATCGGCTCTGAAACATATTTCATTTACATACACCACAGGCCCCTTTTAAGGCGTCTACCTTTTTAATTCTTCCTCATATTTAACACTCAATACAAAACAATAAAAGCCTCAGATCTCTGTGTCTGTATCCTCGTTTACATCAAACCCCCCCCCACCGGCCCTCCACTCCACAGCCCCCCATCTGAAAGCATCCTCACTGGGAAGAAGATGAAAAGATTGTTTTGAGAAACTCAAAAGGAAATTTGACATTCTTTGGTTGCTTCTGAAACTTCCAATATTTTGCCGTAATTGCTTCATACACGTTATATATCTTCATTTGGGGGAATGGTGGAGATGAAGAACACGTCGGCTTCTTTCTTCCTGAATAAAAGGCAGCAGAACCCATCTGGTTGGGTGATCCACGGCTGGCCCTCTCGCGCTCATCGCTGAAATAATACTCCCTCTAATGACTCCCACATATTCTGAAATCTCCCTTTTGAAATTGGTCTTGGCAGATTATTTGCAGGTACTTGAGTTGCATCTGTTTGCAATTTTGCAAATGTGGAAGACTTTAAGGCTGGGCAGGGGCGGGTAGCGGGGAAGAGGCTATTTTAATCCCTGGGATAACACCGGCTGTCAGTGTGAATGGGCTTGGGCAGCGGCCTGCACCTCAACCCAAATTTTGATTTGTCTTTACCCTGGTGACATGATATGTTTCTCCAAACTGATGCAATTTTTTCCCTCATCCATAATTTGTAGCTGTCTATTTTAGGACCAGGAGAGGTTTTATTCTGGGCTGTTTTGTTGTAGTGCAGATGGTGTTTGCAGGTTAGTGTCGGAGCAGGAGGTCATACTGTGCACTGAGAATACAAAACGATCCAAACTGCAGTGTAACTGCTTTAGGTCAAGTCATAACAGATAATGAGTGTTGAAAAGTAATTAAGTACTTTAGTATTAGTAATAGTGGTGAGTTCTTGACTTAAATACAGATTTTGTACTTCATGGCACTTAAAGAAATATTTCACTCCACAATGTATTTAACAGCTCTTGTCATTGATGTTCTATAAAAACAATATATTGGCAACTTTGGTGATAATGAATTTTTCAGAATTTGAAAGTAATTGAGGGCTCCCTTATGTCTACTCATGAAAAGTTGACATTATGGAGATATGTAACTTTATAAGTAGGCAACCAAATTAATATTCAGCATTAAATGGTGTGATACATTTATTGAATGGATTACAGTCCTACAAATTAACCTACCCAAAAGCACATAAGCATTTGACTATTTGCAAAAATAATCTTTGAAGGTGTATAACTTTCTCAGGGGTGATTTTTTTGGCTTCAAGTTGTACTGTAAAAACTCCAGCTATGTTTGAAGATGTAAGTATATTCTGCATTGAATTATGATTTGTGTCTGAAAAAGTTCAACTACCTGCTAAGAAATGTTTAAAGTGACATCTACGCCTCCTCCCTCATTGAAAAATCCAAGAGCCCTGAATATGCTAATATGCTATTCTCAATGCAGGCTTCAGGTTTTCCACATCACACTTTACACTGTGAGTTTCCTGTTGCACGGGGATTAGCTCCCAGATGATCTGTGATGTCACAAATCTTGCTCCCGTGCTTTTAGGTGAGCACAGAGAAATTTTCCACTTTTTCAGCAGATGAACTGAGCTGTCATTCTGTGCAGTGACAGAACATCCAGGAGAGGTAACACTGACCAACACATTTTTGAGTGGAGGGAGCCTTTAAGTACATCTCACAGTTAATGGTCACTTTACTCAAGTAACGTTTTGAATACAGGACTTTAACATGTGACAGATTCAATTCTACAGTGTGGTATTGACACTTTTACTTAAGAATAGGATACAGATAATTCATCCACCACTGCAGATTAGTCGGATGCGTTGTGCATATTTCATATGTAGATGGCAGATTACGTGGCTCAGAAACCACAGGAGTTTGTCAGGTGTTTATATTGTCCAGTATAAAGTGCAGTGATCAGCAAAGCTAAACCAAAGCTGAAATGATTGTGACTTTAGTCCTTATTATTTCTACCATGTGGTGAGCAGCTGACCGGCTTAAGCCTCCCCCCTCTTTTCACCCCCCTCCTCCCTCCCTCCCCCGTTTTAAAACTGTAATAAGGTGCCCTATTGTCCTATGGCAGGGGTGTACCGGGGCCACAGCCGAGCCCACCCGGCAGACTGTAATTGCATAGGTGGTTACAATTACATTAATTACATATTTCATCAACAGTGTTTATGCAGCCACACGGTAAATGAAGAAGCCAAACTTTTAACTCTGCCTTTTGTTTTTGCGTTTCCCCACCCCTAACCCCTCTCTCTCTCTCTCTCTCTCTCTCTCTCTCTCTCTCTCTCTCTCTCTCTCTCTCTCTCTCTCTTCCCTGCTTTTTTTTCTTTCTTTCTTTTTTTTTTTTGTGGTTGTTTTAATAGGAGCGAGGGGAGGGGAGGTGCCAGAGGAGGAATTATGCTGAAAGTGTATGCCTTGCAACTTTTCCCCTCCCTGTTGGAAATGTTTATTTGAACAGTAAGCTCATGATTTGAATATTTGTAATCCATGCTTAAATTTACAGGCCAGATGAACTTTTTGGCACAGAATGGCAACCATAAGTAGGATTTTGAGAAAAGCTTTACAAAATTTTAAGCCATGTGCAAGGCTTATATAATTTAGAAGGGGGGGAAATATGCACAAATAAAACAGTCTCTGTCTTATTTACTTTACATGGGCAGAAAAACTGCATCATATGGCGTCTGATGTATATATGCATTAGCTATGTCTTTCTGAAGACAGAATCTAAAGCTAACAATCAGTTGTTTATGAATACTTCAAGGAATAAAATAGCCCCAGAGGCACAGGCACTTGAGTGGTTCTCCTGTGTTGGATGCAAATTAGTGTACTCCATATTGACTTGTGCTGGTGGGGATGCCACCCATCTTGTGGGCTGGAAGGTGGGTGGGTTGCCCCGGTGAGTTGCAGAGAGTGATGGAGAGAGAGAGGTCAGTGAGGCGGGCAGGAGACGAAAAGGAAGGCTTTCTTAAATGATGCTAATCAGTCCGGAGGGGCCTGGCCCTCTCTCCCTCATCAGCCTGCTGTAATTCAGATGTGCTGAGAACCTGGAATTAAACGTGTCACTGTGAGCACGCTCGTGCATGTGTTTGTCCGCCTCTGTTTGCCTGGTATCCACTTGTATTTGTGTGTGTGCATGTGTGTTTGTGTGCGTGCATGGGGTGTTTAGGGGTTAAGTAGAACCAAATTAGTCGATGGGAGAACTAACATCAGCAGTAGCTTTCTGTGTGGCTACTTCTTGGTGAATGTCAAGATGATTTAGCTGCTCTTCTGCTCGCCGTCTGTCTCTGAGCACTGGCCCTCCAATCACTGCTCTGGGCTGTCTGTTCTTTGGCCTTCCGTGCAACAAATGAATATTAAATCTGCACTGGGCAACTTCACACACTAGCAAGAGGTTACGGTCTGAAATATGAGGAATGTGAAGCGCTCAAGTTCTGCAAGGTAACATCAGTAAACCGTCTGATTGTGTAGTGTCTGCAGATGGTGGAGGAGCTGTATAGAGAACAGCTTCCTCTGTATTTATTTCCTCAAGTGCTTTATAAGTTTCATCAGTCAAATCTAAAATATATAGGGATTTTAGCAGCCACTGTATACACCAAGATGTAATCAAAATGATTTCAATAGCTCACTCAGACAACACTAGATCAGTGCGGACTAAGGCTATATATTTTTTTCTTCTTTGATTCTACCTGACTATATTCATAAAACAGATTTACACAGAACAGAGCATTCTACTATTGCAATGAAAGCATGCCATTTTGACAAAGGAAGAACTTTGCCTTATTAAATACAGTCTAAAGTGTAGAATTGTGATTTCAGTCAGGAAGTGATAGTGTAAAGAAAGAGTCTTAAGGAAAGGATGAATCTAATGCAGCATTCAATGTCAGTTTTTAATACTTTTAGGCATTATATTATGTCCTTTAACAAAAAATGATTGAGGTTGAGCGCGTCCCCGTGTTAGCTGACAAAGGTGTCTGTGTCGTCTTTCTTCCCAGCGAATGGTGGATGTGTGTAGTCTTGCTAACATATTGTGTGTGTGTGTGTGTGTGTGTGTGTGTGTGTGTGTGTGTGTGTGTGTGTGTGTGTGTGTGTGTGTGTCGAGAGAAGTGGTGGGGGGTGCAAGTGTGTGTGAGCACAGGGACGCCAGTTGGGCTAACAGCTGAATCATGGCTCAGCCGCTGCCCCTCGTAGTCCTTGGCAGTTAGCGGTGTGAAAAAGCCTTCTCTTTGAGGGCATTATATAGATTAATGTGCTGTGCCTCGGGCAGACACACACATACACACACGCGCACACACCTCGCGAGGGAGGGATCTGACCGCGTGTGTGTGTGTGTGTGTGTGTGTGTGTGTGTGTGTGTGTGTGTGTGTGTGTGTGTGTGTGTGTGTGTGTGTGTGTGTGTGTGTGTGTGTGTGTGTGTGTGTGTACAGAAGCGAATCAGAGGACTATAGCAGCACAGGATTGTTGAGATTTAAGTGTGTGTACATGTGAACATGTACACACACTTTGTGATTGTGTGCATATGTGTGTGTGGATGTGAGAAGGGACAGTTTGAGGGGGTGTCAACAAGGGACTAAGAGAAGGTACGCCACGCATGTGTGTGAGAGAAAGTAAAAGAGAGAAAAGACATTCAAATGTGTTCTTGGTGAAATTTTCAATGATTGCGAAGTTCACAGATATTAGACTGTATTCTCGCTTTATGCTTCACTAAACTGAGTCTGTATGAAACACAGTGGAATAAAAAGTCAAAGTCCCTTTTCACCTAATTTGCAGGTATTACGACAAAAATCTTTCTCCCAAAAATATATTTTTAGGTCGTCTGTGCAAGCAGCTTATTAAGACCTATAGTTGCATTTCATTGTTAGCGGACCTGTAGCACCTGTGCTAATTAAGACTAAAGATTAAGTCAGGTCATGTCTGCATTTGGAGGATGTTTGGGCTGAATGTGTTGTCAAAATGTGTAACTTTGACACAGGAGGCCTCTGTTCCTTTCTTGTTTTAAAACCAATAGTCCCCATTGTTTCTGCAAGCCACGATAGTTCCACAACTGTAACCACGTGTTTATTATTGTAACCATGAGGATGGACATCCTCTATCCTTAACTAAGAAAGTAATTACTGGAACCAAACCATGACCTTTCCCTAAACCTAACCAAATTGTTTGTGTGCCGAACCCAAACCAAAACTCCTGTATACCTACTACCATTTTTAGAGCTGCGACATTGAGTTGGATCAGAGGGTCCAGACAAATGAACTGTATGATGATTCAAGTTTGGGGACTTCCCCTCACTGCCTGTGTAGGAGAACCTATGGTGGCCTTCAGTTAAAGTAAAAATGAGAAAGGCTCCCTCTATAGCCAGTGTTTGGCTTGTCCCTACTGTAGAAACATGGTACAACGGCAGACTCCATGAAAGAGGACCACCTCCACTGCTCAAAAACTTAAATCACTCATCTGATCTTGATGAACGAATTATTGAAGTTGAACATCTTGATTGATGTACATTGTAAAATACAAAATAACGTAACAACAGTCAATGGAAACCAAAATCATCAACCCAGTGAGGGCTGGAATAAAAACCAAACCAAAATCAAAGTAAAAAGATTATATCACAGGCTGAACCAACTTGCCTGAATTTATCATGGCAACTCATGTGACTCAGTAGTGTGTATGGCCCCCGCGTGCCTATATGTACTCCTGACAACGTCTGGGCATTATGCTCCTGATAAGTCTGCGGATGGTGTCCTGGGGATCTCCTCCCAGATCAGGGCATCAGTGAGCTTGTGGACAGTCTGTGGCGGGACTTGGCGGCATGGGATGCACCGATACATAACGTCCCATAGGTGCTTAATTGGATTTAGGACAGGGGAACGTGAGGGCCAGTCAATGGCATCAATGCCTTTGTCATCCAGGAACTGCCTACACATTGGGCATTGTCCTGCACCTGAACCCAGGGCCCACTGAACCAGCGTAAGATCTGACAATCGCTCTGAGGATTTCATCCTGGTACCTAACAGCAGTCATGGTACCGTTGGCTATTCCATGGTGGTCTGTGTGACCCTCCAAGGATATGCCTCCCCAGACCATCACTGACCCAGCGCCAAACCGGTCATGTTGAATGATGGTACAGGCAGCATAACGTTCACCACAGCGTCTCCTGACTCTTTCACGCCTGTCACATGTGCTCAGTGTGAACCAGCTCTCATCTGTGAAGAGAATGGCGCGCCAGTGGCGGACATGCCAATTTTGGTGTTCTCATGCAAATGCCAATCGAGCTGCACTGTGCGGGGAGCACAGGTCCCACTAGAGGACGTCGGGCCCTCATGCCACCCTCATGGAATCTGTTTCTGACAGTTTGGTCAGGAACATGAACACCAGGAGCCTGCTAGAGGTCATTTTGTAGGGCTCTGGCAGTGCTCCTCCTGTTCCTCCTCGCATAAAGGAGCAGATACCGGTCCTGCTGCTCGGTTGATGCCCTTCTTCAGCCCTGCCCAGCTCTCCTTGCATAACTGCTGGTCTCATGGTATCTCCTCCATGCTCGTGAGACTGTGGTGGGAGACAAAGCAAACCTTCTTCTGCAGGTATGGATGTGCCATCCTGGAGAAGCTTGGCTACCTGTGCAACCTGATCGGGCTGCAGGGACCGCCTCATGCTACCAGTAGTGACAAGGACACTAGCAGAAGACAACACTAAGGAAGAATCAGTCAGGAAGGATAAGGAGAGAGCAGCTGTCTGTCGCCACCACATGCAAAACTATTCCCTTTTTGGGGGTTTTCTTGCTTTTACCTCTCCATTGCACCTGTTGTCACTTTCAGTTGCACCCAGCAGGTGAAATTGATTCACAATCACTTCTGCCTCCTAAATGGACAGATTTATATCCCTGAAGTTTCACTGACTTGGTGTTATACTGTGACTATTAAGTGTTCCCTTCATTTTTTTGAGCAGTGTGTAAATGGCTCATTCTAAGGTAATGAAAACAGAATGATACTTGGTTTTTGGATTACTAATGGAAACATCCTTGTGAATATTCTATCCCATTTCAATCAATAGATCTCTTTCAACACCTTGTTCCTTTAAGCCTGCTATTTATGAAGCACATATAATCTTAACTGAACACCAGGGTCTATATGGGCATCTGGGGTGTGTCGCTTTCTATCAAGGTATTTTTATGTGAATTAGAAGGGTGTTTATGACGCCTGGGTGACCTGACAGGTGCGTCTTGTGGCCCAGAGTCTCACTCTCTCTTCCCCCCGTCTTTCTTTTTATCCCACACTCTCTTGTCTCTCAACCGAATTAGCTCTTAGCTTAGCTGTTAAGATCAGGGTGTAGCCGAGCTGATATTCAGTATCACAACAAACACAAATGCCGCAGCTGCTGGACGCAAATGAAAATGGAAAAGTACATCTCCGTTCCAGCTGAAATTAAAGCAAAACACTTGTCGGTATAAACAGGATATTTAGAAGTTTTAATGCTCTCTCTTTTTCTCTTTTTATGCTGTTTTGGGTTGAATGGTTGCTCATATTTTTTAGGTTTCCCTCTTTTATTTCCCCCACTTTACCCCTTATCAGGATTTTAGCACATTCCTTTCAAGATTAGACACATCTGTTGTTTTGTGTATGTTTGAAAGTGTGTGCATGTGACCATGAGTTTGGCTTTGTGATTTCTCTGTACTGTAGTTGCACAGTTTTGGGACACAAACATCCAGTACATGCACATGAATGTGCACATATGTCCACATATATCTGAATATGCACATATGGTCCAGCCAGTGGTCTAAATAACCTACTTTTGTCTGACAACGGCATCAAGTCGTAGAGGTGCACATATGCAGAAAGCTATTTGGAAAGGCCTCCTCGTAGCTGTCAGCTTTTATTATGCGCTGAGGTGTCATGTTTGTTAGGAAGCTGAGTGCAGATGGCAGAGTGGAAGAAATGGATCACTAATTTTAACAATGATTAATGAACAGAGATGGAAAATGAATTACATTGGACTATTGGAGGCAAGGAATATTTTCTCTGAAAATGTTAACTTCGGCTGCCAGGCAGCCGGCCGTGTTGTGGGAGTATATTGAGGAGGGGGAGGGAATGTGTATGTGTGTGTATATGTGCATATGTGTGTGTTTGCTTGTATTGTGTGTGTGTGCGTGCACTAGGGTGCAATTTTTACCCAACATTTTATGTAGAATCAACACTTCACTGCTCTTGCCTATTACTTTACTGTTCGCCTGCTTAAACATTACTGGCTTTATACACATTGTAGCCCCACCACCCCCCACCCCTTTGTGTATTGCACTACCAGTTAAGGTACACACTGTTTAATAAGGTAAACAATGGAAAGGTTAGACTGTCTTAAAATGTTAGCTTTGACTCTACAGTGGGCCTTGATATCAAATCATAGATGTAGCAGATTTGATCAAGTGTCGGTAGCTTTTGCTCTCTTGGTATTTCACTGTATAAGCTATCTACTCTATATCTGCAGTATCTTGACACCTTTTTCATAACTCTTGATCAATAAAGTTTCATACTTTTTTAGAAAATAACTCTGCATCGTGTCTCGAAAATCAGCCTCAGAGAGTTTACGTTTTTTGAATGGACACCGGTGTCACAATTTTATAATTATGTTCATGCAAGTAAATAATATAACGAGTGTCAAACAACAGCATTACAATATTATATTGCAGAATATAAAGCAGCATGACATCCCTTGTTGCTTGTGATCCAAGCGGAGGAGTTCCTTGTTTTTTTCTCTCCTCACTTCTTATCTCTTCTTTCCTTTATAAATGAAAAAATAAAACCTTTGCCATGCCTGTATCTGCGTCTCTGCTGAGGTTTGACTGGTGGGTGGTTGGTGCAACATGGTTTAATAGGTAGATGTGAACTATTTTGAATTTAATTAAGGGCCTGATGAGAAAAACGTAATGGGAGAAAACACAGCAACTTCTAGCAACGCTGCGCATTTGCGTACATGTGAGAGTGCGAGAGAGAGAGAGAGAGAGAAATAAAGAGAGAGATAAAGAGTGAGAGAGAGAGAGAAAGAAAGAGAGAGAGATAAAGAGTGAGGGATAGAGAAAGAGAGAGAGAGAGAGAGAGAGAGAGAGAGAGAGAGATCTCAGGTTACAGCAGCATATGCTAAGCACTCAAAAACATACACAATGCCTTTGGTGAACAAGGTAGTTGGTATGCCCTTGGGAGCCAATTTAGATTGTGACTTAAGGCAACGTCGTGGCTTTGTGTGTGTGTGTGTGTGTGTGTGTGTGTGTGTTCTCTGTATGTGAGTGCGAGTCTTACTCTTGACGCTCCATTAAAACAGTAGTGGCGGGTAGATCTGGGTGGCCCTCCTGCAGACCCTCCACATCTGTGCGCCCCCCCCCCCCCCCGTCGCAGGACTGAGCCAGCTTCTCCATGCGTGGCTGCCTCTCCACATCCAGAATAGCCTGGAGAATTTGTTTGGATCTATTCTTATTTGCCAGTCTAAATTTCCGTGCGATGTGTGGCACTTTGTCATATCAGCGATTCACAGGAAAGAGCGCCACCTATTGAAACCCAAGAGAGAGAAAAGGAAATGATGTGACTGACAGGTGATGGTTATGGAATGATGATGGAAGTGCAGCAACAAGACAACATTTAGCATTTAGCACTTAAGACTGAGCGGAAATATATGCCAAGATCTTGCAGGTTACCTTATAAGCAAACTTCAACAGGTTTAAGCCAACATTTAAAATTTCACAAAAAAAAATGTAAATCGGGAGCAGTCTTGTCAGCTGCCTAGAAATAGATAAATGAGCCTTTTGAACTGAGAACAAAGCTTTACATCCTGTTCAGGTTTTCCACCTTGACTTAGTCAAAACCTTTTGCAGGATTTAAGAAATATAATTTCATGAATCGTAGCTCAAAAGTCAAAGCCAGTCGCTGTCAGTTTGCCTCCGACTCTCTGTGAGGCTTCAGCTCAAACGCCACTCACCAAGCTACATACTACTTTCAAGGGGAGTGGCAGTCTTTGACTTCACATACTTTCTGTTGGCTTGATTATTTTTCTGGTGTTAAGCGCAGAGGCTTCAAGGCTGGATCAGATAACAGCCTCTGCTGTGCTGCATAGGCACCACTCACAGCTTTCTGCTCATGAGAACAAGGCTGGCTGTTTTTTTAACATATTTAACTCATAAACATTGTGCATCCTAGTACGTGTCCAAGTACAACTCCCTGGTCTTCAGCTTCTATAACGTCAAATTAAAAAGTAATAATAAGAAGAAAAGAAATATTTTAAAAAAAGTATAAAGATTGACATACACAGGCAATTATAGTTCATATATCTGTTAGATTACTCATGGAGGTGTAAATGACATCACGTCCTCACTGGAAGTGGTGAGGAGAAATAAAGCTGTGGGGGGTTTGGGGGGGAAAGGGAAATCAGCACACAACATTTTTAATGGGTATTTTTCTTCTGTTGCCAGTGTTGCAAACTTGTCAAGCTTCAAATGCGGGTGACTGTGAATTTCCTGGTGTGTGTGCTTTGTTTACAGGCTCTGGTCGTCCCACCTTCTGTGGAGCTGTCGGCGCTCTTCCTGACATCCGGCATTCGTTGGAGAAGCGGCAGTCACGCAGGTACGATCACACCGATTGATCACAGGAAAGGGGAGGATATTAAAGGTGTCTGTCACACTTGCACACCCCTCGCACACATCTTTTGCTTTCATTTAAATCTGTGTTTATCCGGGGAAAGTCAATTGAGCCTGCACTTGTTAAGCAGTGCTGTTGCTTCTCAGTCACGCTGCCGAGACATGTTGGGAGCTGCCCATTACAGCGTCTGTTGGTGGGTCAGTGACTTTTAAAGTTAAAGACGAGAGTTCACGGTAATCACTTCCTCGTTTTCTTCCAGCCATGAAGTCTTCGGGCTTCCATCACACAATGCATTATTTGATGCTCACAAACTTTCATGGTGGGTGTAGGTTAAATTAATGTCACCATGTTGAACCGAACTTTGTAAATGGGCATTACCAATAGCCATGCTGTGACATACTTAAATGTGTGATAAAGATTCCATCAAGAAAATATTCACACCCCACTCTTGAATCCCATCGGGTTTAGGTCTCAACCTTTATACATTTAGAAATTTCAAGACCTGTGATCACCTTTTGTCAGCTAAAACACTACATTTTAGTGATATGTGATGCAACAGCTACGGACTACTTTTTCTTTCTTTTTGCTCCAAATACTGGATGTCCACATACAGAACTGTTGAGATTAAAATATTAATCTCATATTCATTTAAATTTAACTGCGAAATTCTCCTGAAACTGACATGATCAGCTCAAGCATTTCTCTAAAAGTTTGTTATTTTAATTGCAAACGTGAATCAGCTTTGCCATTTATTTTGGCCAGTAGAAAACTGGACTTGAATAGATGGGGAAATGCAGTTTTTATTTGTTTTTGTATGTGTATGAAAGAGATGCAGAGCGCAGTATATACCGACAAGCTTAGTTACCAGAAAACTGACTAAAAGTGTTTTTACATATTTCACCCTCCAGAACTGTACTACCATGACACTTTACACATACAGGATAACATTATGAAAGTCTCTCCTCTTACATATATATATATATATATTATATATAAATATATATTTATGTTATTGTTTTAACGATAAACCATCTTAAACAAATGAACAGCCTAAAAAAATAAATACTCAACTTACAACTGTCCTTTTCTGGTGGAATCCAACCATTCAAATATTATAGTAAAAGAGTAAGCGTCCCTGAAGTTACATTATCTATGGATAATTGTTATGTCCAGTTTACCTAAATAAATACTGGCAAGTTTAGGCATGTGTCGTTAGATTGGAGTAATCACCCAGCACCAGAGCTGCTCCCACTTATTGTTTTTTCACTTTTTGGATGATGCTAATGGCCTGAAGTATTAGCATGCACACTGGAAAGAAACGTAGTAACCCCCCCAAACCCCGCCCACACACACACACACAGACACACACACAGAGAAACACAGCCTGTCAAAAAGCCGCAACGGCGTCAGTTCCTCTCTGTGTAGCTCAAGGAGACGATTAGCAAACAGAAGTGACATGGTAAACAGGTGCAAGCCATTATTCCTGGAGCTGGAGGAGCGTGGCCACCCCATCTCTCATAGTGATGGGCTGTTGTATTGTGTGCACTATATGTGTGTCTATGTGTACGTCAGTGAGTGATGGGGGATCATAGGACGAGTACAAGCAAGGGATATGTCTGCTTTGTGAGGTTAGGATGCTTCATCCCACTAATCAGTACGTTGTGATCATCAACATCATCTCGGCCATTGTTGTCGTGCTCACACAACAGGAATTAGACTCAAGTCTCTCTTTCATTCTCAGGAATGTCACATTCGTCTTTGCTTTGCCTTAAATCTATACACGTCTCTCCAACATTTCTCCTCTTCCTTTCTTTCTCTCTCCAATAATTACTCATATACCCTCTTACTTATTTGTATTGTTTTAATTTGTAATAGACAATCATCCTGAGAGTTGGCTTCCTGAGAAACACAGAAAGAGACGAGGGGGTCAGGGCGGTTTGAAAAAATTGATTGCTTGTAAAGTGCTAATCAATTAAAACCTTTTCTCTCAAAGCTGGGAAATTCATGTTATAACATTTATTATAATTTTCAGAGCAGCAGGGTTTGAACATATACAGCACGGCAGCTTTCCTCTGCAGGACAAGCTGAGACAACCAGCCTGTCTGAATTATCACCCTGTATTCACATATGCCTCACTAAAGTGAGCAATGAAGACATATTAAACCACAAATGTTACATTCAGACTAAATTACTTTTTGATCATACTAGTTTTCCAGCTCCACACACAGATATTTTGTTTAATTACTTTAGTAATAATAATAATAATTGTTATTATCCATATATGAGGCTACACTTCTCCAGTCCAGCCATGTCTTGTTAATAGTGTGCTGTTTTGGAACATATTTTGCAGGCTGTAGTTTTATTAATCAAATATAGCATGGGTGAGTCATGTCGCTTTGGCTTGTGTCATATCGGAGGTATGTGCCACAGATTTTCCCTCATATTGGAAACAGAGCAAACACATGCTCCCTTTGACGTATTCTCACACCATTTCTCACACAAGGCACTTGCACACAAACTTACAGATGCATACACACACGCAGATGGCTAGTGCAGAAAGAGATTCACAAACAGACCTGCACACACACGGATGAGCATTTATGGAGACGCGCATAAACCCTTTACATACCAAACCTGCTGCTGAAGAAGGGGGCATGGGCAGTTGCTTCCAATAAATGTGAGTATAGTAGTGTAAAGTAAGTACATTTACTGATGCACTCTTCAAGGTCTCTATCAATATTTTGAGTGCAGGACATTAACGTTGAAAGAAGTATTTTTATATTGTGTTTACTGATCTGAATACTTCCAACGCTGAACTATAGAAATAGCAAATCCCTAAACATTTAAGTGCATTTAAAAAAGTTTGTGTTATAAATCTCGACCTAAAAGTAATAGGTCAATGGACACTGTCTTTCTTTCTGCCAGATACCATTAAAATGTTTTTATGCATTCCACGTAGTCTGGATTCTGATTCTATGTAGTGATTCCCTACATTTCCCAGAATTCCTTTTATAAGCCACCAGAGAAAGGGTGTGGACTTTTTCCTCATTTAAAGGGTGTTAAAACTATGTGACCATCTAATTTGTGAACATCAGGGTGTGTGTCTGATCACAGCTTTTATTCAGAAGCAACTTTTCCTCTGGTTGTGTTGTTAACACTATTATGGCTGCTCACATTGGAGAAAAAACTGTCACCTTCTCTTTCACGAATTATATATGTCACCACTGTCAAAGTATTTTATACTAAACACCGCCAAAACTTGACACTGATTTTTTTTAATTAATTTTTCCACATAAGGTGCAAGGGTGGCGGGTGGAGAGGGGTCAATATTCCCACAGTTTCCTCCTCAGTGTTGGGTTAAGATTGTGTCTGCTGTGTGGTACTCTACCCTGCTGATATAAATACAACATGATTGGCATCACAGCTCTCTCTCTCCCGCTCTGACAGCCTTCATTTGCTGGAGGAGTGGCAGACTTGGTGGGAGTTAATGATTATAATTATTTAGCTTTTTTTTTTACATTGTGGGATAATTATTTAAGAGGTTTGTGTAGTCATTGTTGTAATCAGTAAAGAGAGATTACAGAAAATCCGGATGCCAACAGATGGCACTTGGCTGTTGTCGTGGCTTCATGTTAAACCCAGTGCAGTGCACGCGGTGGCAGACAGGCCACAGTGAGGGGACGATAAAAAAGGGATCAAATTATAAAACAGTTGTTTCTTCATCATAAATCAATTCATCTTGTCATTCCATCCTGGAGAAGAGAATGAATCAAACGTAGTTAGGATTGTGTGTGTGTGTGCTCAACCCCAAACCAGCTATCCACTAACACAGGCATTTTCCCAAAGTGGTGGGGTTTTGGGGCGCAGTTAGAGTTGGTGGCGGACCTAAAAGAAAGCGTTTCAGCACAGCAGAGTATTTGACCAGAGAAGCTCAGACCCCGTGACTTTATCTATTAACACCACAGTGCACTGCCATGGTCGTTCACACGCAACCCAATTCACAAAGAAGGTCGGCGTTTGTTAGCTTTGCTCCTCCGGGACACCAGCTGCTTCAGCCACCTCCTGGCCTGTGAGCCGATGCCACTCTCACTTTCACGTCCACAGTCGCACATCATTTCAGTTTTTCTAGATCTGTGTCTATTTATGTGTTTCTTGATGAGTGAGAAAGAAACAGATACATACAAAGTGAGGTGAGGGCACTTGCTATCCAGGGTCGGGGAGCAGGGAGGAACACCAAGGCTGCTGGCCTACATTCCTGACTAATTGTATAATTGGAAAATCTCTCCAAATGAGCAAGCAAGCCCCCCTCCCACCACCACCACCAACCACATCCCCCCTACTCACTTAACAACCCCCCCATTCCCACACACACATGCACGCCCTTCAAAGCAAATCACAAAAGAGCATTTTGGGAATGATAATAATTTCAAAAAGCGTCGATTATTAATCCCACACACTACCATCCCTGGCAGCAGCAGCTAGTCTGGTTAGCACACACACACACACTCACATGCAAGACCACAAACACACACACATTATCTGGTAGTGTTGTACTCATGTCAAATTTAAATAAAGTTAAAGGAATGATGTCCAGTGGGAAAAAATGATTTGAAATTTTATTTGAATTTACTGAATTTATTTTCCCCATGAAAGCTAAAAGCTTGATACAAAAAAAATGTGTAACACATTTAAAAGGCTCTTATTGATTAATACTGAGGGGGTGGGAAACATTAAAATAAGACTGGTATAATTAAAAGCAGCGGAGGCCTTAATATCTTGTTCCTGCCACATCTTTCAGATTCCACAGCCCCAAAGCAACACAGGCTTTCTCTTATGAATCTGATATCTCAAGTCTAAACCAAGATAATCCTGTGACGTCATCATAATATTATTCCACAGGCTGTATTGTACTTATAAAGTGAGTCCATTTAGTACAAACAAACAAAAAAAACACCTAACAAATGTAACCTCTCTTATTTTCATAAATGAATATTGTAAAAAATAATATTATGCACAATAGGGGATGACCTACCTGTGTACTGTGTTAGCGCTCATATTTTACTTTTAGCACTGGAGCTCATGGTCAAATTGGATTTCATGATTTATGGTCCCTGCCACGTGCCGTTCATTTCCATGGCTACAGAGGGACGGGCGGGTGGAGATGATTTCTGAGGTCGACAGTGGTGTCTAACAGGATTGCGGGGTGCTGTTAAAACGAAGCCGTTAATTAATGCTATTGATTAGCAAAAAAAAAAAAGGCAAATGTGATTTGCATACAGCCCAAGTGATCAATGCATTAACCGATTTTTTTTTCTCCCCCTCTGAAATCTGATTTCCTGAGTTTTCAAAGTGAGAGAGAGTTCAGACTAATGTGGATCGATTGGGCTTTTCTCAGACAAGAATACAAAGCATTTTATTAGCCAGTGAAGGGTGAAACATACCAGGACAGTACACACAGTTTGAAGTTGGATTATGTACGTGTGTCTCACTTCGAGAAAAAAAGACGACCGTAACATATTTGTTCAAACTGATATCACCATTGTCATATTCCCCCCTTTACACAGTGTAAAGAAAACAGAGGTGATACATCTGCCGGCCCAAACAAAAGTTTTCTAAAAGTCAATAATGTAAAAATAACATCAATGACAATAACAGGGACATGAAAATCAAAAAAACAAGAGGTGTTAATAAAGCAATATGTTGTTTTTTCCCCCCTCTCCTTCCTTTCCCTCTCTGTCAAGAGCAGCTTATTATAGCGTATTGATTTATAAAGCTTTAAATGTGATCCTCCATGTCGAAGTCAAGGGCAGGGATTGAAAGAGAAAGAGAGAGAAGAAGAGAGGGAGGGAGGGAGGGAGGAAAGAAAAAGAGAGGGGAGAAAAAAGAAAGAAACACTAAAATGAAGGGAAAAAGGCGTCTGGAGACGGATAGAGATAGAAAGAGTGCCCACGACATGGGGAAGTGGCAGCAAGGCATTTTCAGAGCCGCTGTGGAACACAAAAGGGTAATTGTTTTAGCCCAGATGTTGCATTCGCACAACAAGCAGGATACAATGTTCCTACTGAGCTGATGAGCCCAATCAGTGAAATGATTAAAAATTGATTTTGTCCCTGTAATTACAGTATGTAAACTACTTAGCCGGGATTGCAAAGGAAGTGATTTTCTAATTACGTATATACTCTGGTGTCTAATGATTGGTTTTTTGAAGTAATGAAGAGAGGGTCCTAACGACTCCACTGTGTTCTGTTGTTGAAGGGAGAAGGCAAGAGAAGGGGTGTGGGGTTGTGTTGGTGGGGCATTGGGGGTGGGGGTGGTGGTGCGGGTGAGAGAGAGCATCGTTAGGGCAAGACAGCAGGCTCGGATACAGAAGGGGGATGAAAATTGAATTTTTGCCAGCCACTGCTAGCACGCTAACACGGGGGCCCTGTGTTCGTTTGCATGGGATCTGGAAGCTAAATGGAGGCTGTGACTTCTCATGGGGGTCGCCAGGCCTTAACCAGCCCTGGCAATCTGGACCCTGCAATTAAAACCTCACGGGGGTTAGTGATTCAGGACATTACACATGCACAGGGGAATTAACACTTGTGCAGGCCACAGGCACACAGAAATAAGCATGTAGCTAGACCCTTCTGCTCTGTATATATTTCACCAAGCTTCATATGGAACTTTCTAAGCCACAACTGAAATAAATTCACAACAAAGCAGCAGTTTGACATGTGTGACCTTTAATAGATTATGTAAAGTGATGATCTTATTTTAATATATTGTTTTTGTGTCCGTTTGAGGCTATATCATTTTAATTGCACTGGTTATTAGCGAAGACTGTAAATGGACTGCAGTTATATTGCGCTTTTCCATTCTTAACGACTACTCAGTCAAAGTGCCTTACACATGGGTCACATTCACACACACATTCATACAGCACTTGTATGTATGTAGTGGTTATTTCTAACATATAGTTCACTTAATGATGACAGTCTGATCAGGGGCAATTTGAGTTTTCATCCTAAGTCACAGCTGATAGGGGAGGCCTGTCCTTGAGACAAAAAGAAAAGAAGGATGCTGAAATCAGAGATTGCTTTACATTTGGAAACCAAGTCAAACAGCAAGGAGATCAAGACTCATGAGTCACAAATTAGTGAGGGCACAGTTCTCTTGAAAACCTCCAGGACTGCAAGGTGAAGCATCTCAAACTCTGCTCTCTGAGAAAAGTAAAGCAAATCCAAGAAAATCTGGATCTGGATATTGAGACAACCTTCTGCAAAAAAAAGAAACTGCGGTAGCCAAATGTCCAAATAGTTAATACTTTGTTCACACTGAAGTTTCAATAATCATTTTCAATGGGGGATAATCAATTTGAATTTTAGAACTCTTTTAGAAAAGAGCCCTGACTGGTTGTGGGACATTGATAAGTTGTGATCAGGTGGAATCAGAGGATAACCTTTGGCAAATATTAATTTGAAGGCGGAGAGGGAGCACTGATCAATGATAGTCCAAAATACACATTATGATAAACTTACATTAGTTCACTGGACTGGCTGGACAGTCTGGAATGTGGAGAGCAGACAAGAAATATAACTGGACTTTAACTTTGATATCTTCTCTAAATAAAACACGCTGTGAAGACCGAACAGTGTTTTTCTTCTTTTTGTTAAGAGTTTGAAATTGATTAAATCAGAGTCCTTGACAAATATCTGGAAATAATATTAGTCATTTTAAAATATTTGGCTTAAACCTTATTTATTATATAGTGAATGTCATTCTGTTATCATTTCTGTATCAGACATACGGTTTATCAGAGTGTGTGTGACGGTGAGGATGAGTGACAGAGGATGATGACAAGACAATTTGTCCGAATCATCGAATTAATCAACATTTATTTGTGCTTGTTTTATTTTCTTATTTTCTAATTTAATCTCACCACTCGTTATACATCAAAAACCTTTTTAAGAGCATCAGCGTTCATGATAAAAAAGAAATAAATCATCTTAGCCTTAAGATGGTTATGTCATCTTAAGGCTGGCGCACACAAGTGGGTACTGCTTGAAGCATCCTTTTTCCTCTTGTTTTCATCTGTTACCTCCTCTTTTCTCATAAACAACAACTTGTTGAGGGGTCAAAGATCAAACCTTTTGACCCAAGTAATAAAATAGAATCAACCATTAAGTTTGGCACACAGTGTTATTGTGATGAGGCACAGAGACAACCAAGGAGTCACTCTATCAGGCAGGGAATATAGAGATAAACTTACAGGGTTGCAGAGCACATAAAGAGCACATAAATCATACCGCACAGAATGAGTCGCTGCCTCAGCCACGGCTTTGCTCTCCTTCTGTGCTCTTAACATATCTAACAGAGCTGAACACATTTCTCTTATCTTCTGTTCAATATTCAATATTTAATTATGACTTTATTCATTTATTTTTTAAAATAATTCTTCTGCAGAAATAAAAGGATGTGAGTTAAGCCTCTGATTATTGGGAGGGAAAGATCTGTGGTTTTTCGTTCCTCTGGAACATTAATAAGTGACAGAAAGCTAGATTAAGAAAGCTGGGATGCAGCTAGAAGGAAAAACGACAAAGCTTTGAAATGCTGCCAGTATCACCAACTGTACTCTTCTGACACAGCTGATTGTAAGAGAAGTCGGCGCAGCCAGCGTATGCCTTTAATAATGCATTTACTTAGGCTATGATCTATCATTTTGTACCTTTTGACATGCGATATTGAAATTTAATATTGCATCAATACAAATGATGTATTGCCAGTCGTCGGGAGAAAGGATCTGGATTGCAAAAAGATCTCTCTGAATGCATTTCACTCCTCTCTCTCTTTTCTTTTCCAAAGCTTCTTTGTACTCGAGTAGGAAGGCATAAGAGAAACATCTGTCTTATCCCTCCACCCCTTTACTCCCAGCTTTGATATGTGTGTTTAAAAATATGACAAGTCAAAATGCTCAGGGAGAAAGTCTTCTGCTCAAACCAGAGTCAAAAGAGGCTTGGAAAGAGAAAAAAAGTGGGGGTCGGGGGGAAATGGAAGTAAGAAGCAGAGGGGAACATGACAGCAGTGGCTGAGGGAGACGTCACGCACTGTAGAGATCTTTGACATGACTCTTTAGTGTGGTGAAATCCCACAGGCGATATTTGGGCTATGAGGGGAGCGTTAGGTGAAGGGAACCAAAGGCTGCTGTTGCAGTGTCAGTCTAGCCTGTCTGCTCAGTGAGATAGGGCTGCACCGATAGCAGCGCCGGCTGATGTCAGTCTCAAGTTGGTTTTTAACATGTCAAAAAGATCTCCGCACCCTACACCTTGCCACAAAGGGAAACACACACATACATATATAGATAAAGTAATAAATGATAATAATGACAATTAAAATTAAGTGGATTTTTACATATAGGTGATCAAGGACTTCATCAATATTTCCTGTGTTGCCCAATGAAAGAAGCCGTCAATGTCGTTCAAGATCAGTCATCACACTGGATACAGTAATTGTTATAACACAACATTTTTATTGACAGTGAAGCAAAATGTATAAATGGGTTTGAACTTTGCGAGAGATGCTGTGATCGTGTGGCAGATGCAGCGGGTATGAGGGTACTCTCATAACTGCAAATAGTTTTCTTAACCTGAGTCATAGTGAAGACGCATATAAAATATGCGGTAGTGGCACTGAACCATACCAGGCCATGATAACCTTGATTTAGTTTTTCTCTAGTGTTTGTCAGTGTTGAGCCCTATCTATCAGTCCGTCCAGGGCTGATGCTGCTTTGGTGTTACCTCCTTTACATTGATAGATTTTGCCTTTACGAGGTTTAGTCTTGTAATCTTTTTTTATTAGATCATCACTCTAGTAAACCATCCAATGAGAACACACTGTACTTGACAACTGTTCCCTGCACCAATCACCCAGCCGAAGGAAACGTTTGATGCGTTGAGATGATGATGACGCCAACAATCACGGCTTCATATTCCATTTTCACAGGGCAGTGCTTGACCACCTCTGAGCTCCTGAACACTGTTAAACAAGGTGGTGTAGACCTTAACATAGCATGATAATGATTTACCTGTTGCATCAGTGTGCTTTTTAGTGCAGTATTTCACAGTCGCTGGGTTTGAATTTATCCATTCAGGTGCAATATTGGTTAATGCAAGTGTTTCAATGACAAGCATCAATTAATGTTGTTTTTCAGGTCAATTTTACCCCAAATTCTATGTTATTTTGAATATCTTAGGTTTTCCGCTTTACAATGTATTGCTGCCCAATATTTTGAAGATACCCTTTCAAAACTTTTAGAGTTTAGTGGGACGTTTCATACAGCTAAACCAATAATGACATGATTGAACTCTCTTTATATCTAACAGAATTCTGCTGACATTAGGTTATCTCAATTATGTTAAAGATCTGAAGTTCTTCCTGCTTGAGAGCTCAACAAAACTGCTGCAGACTTGCTTGGTGTGAATGTATCCTAACACCACCTCATCACCATCCACTGACTGCCCATGTCACGTTCTTTGGAAAATGGGGGGAAAAAAGGCTTGTGATGGGCTTGATGATTGCAGATGACGGTGTTGATGATGATAGTGATGCTGTCAGTGGCGGCGATGATTACGACGATGCTGAGGGTGGCCATTATAGTGATACTAGTGAATTAATACATATTCAGCTAAGATACACCTAACTTTCACAGCTCTGACACGTTTTCTCTGTAGGCGTGAAATACATTTCAACAGACAGATCAAAATGAGCGTGTGTCATATCGATGACTTGGCATCCACTACGACATCTTTTCACGCGACTCTGAGTGAATCAGAGAAGTTGACCTGTTATTATGTCTGCTTGTGTCACTCTTGTTCCAGAGACCTGATTCATTAACACCACGTTTGTCTCAAGTATATTTGCATTTCTACCGCTGATATACGGATGTCAATTGAACGGGGGAGGGAATAAACAGTTGAGGTGACGATGCCTGCATGGATTTGGGGTCTATTTACAGCTCCTCTCTGATACCTTCATGGCCCGCTCTGCGAAAACAACACTTGACAATAATTTCCGGTGAGGTTGTCTGCTTGATTTACTGATTACATTTAAAAATGTAAATTTTCAAAGAATCTGTAGTGTAAAGTCAGTACAGTGTTGGTAATTTCTGCATGGCCTCCAAGCATGGTGACCTTTATGTTGCCCTGACACTGCTCCGAACATCTAGGAAGTCTGACGTGTACGGGTATGTTAACAGTGGGGAACAAAGACACAGCGAGAGAGAGAATTGGATGCACTTGGGAGGTGCCATGGGTTGCATTGTGTCTTGGAGAGTTCCCCCGCTCTCTGCCTTATGTCAAGGCATTATTATTTCACCTGCCAAGGTCCCGACCTGACACACAGGATCTCCCTTTCTGGTACTTTACAGAAAACTGGCTTTGATAAAAGAGTCATAAAGCTTTGGAAATGCTCACCACCTGACAAATTACAACATCACTGACATTGTTAAAATGATTGATTGAATCACTAAGAAAACAATTACAGATATTTTCTATGATTTTTGACTGAATATCTTTGGATTGTTGGTTGGACAAAAGCAGCAATTTGAAATTTGTTAACATCTTTTGAGGCACATAAAAATGGATCTGGACATTTAGAAACACAATACCAACAAAGCAGTCAATGAAAGTATAAATGTCACATTGGGCTCTTTGAAATTTCATTTTTTTTAAATGTACGAAACAGTTCATTTATCAATCAAAGATATTCACAGATGATTGGTGGCAATAAATGAATTGTTACTTTCAGCTCTTGCAGTGCAGTGTGAGATTGGGAATCGACTGAAGTTCCTTCATGGTGTCACTTAGTCTCTTCATATTACCAATAATATAATACCCAGGAAGGTTTCCTGGTTTTCTCGGTGGCTGTTGTTCACGTTCTTGGCTGCTGCTTCAGTCACATTAAAGCTCTGCTTGTTTGCGACTCTGTCTAGTCCTTAATCTTTCCTTATCTTGTCCCCTCTTAGTTCCTTCCTCCCTGCTTTTCTTCCTCTTGCCTCAGTGGTGCATTCGGCAGGTCAACACCTCAGCGGGTGGGGCACTGTGGGCCAGGTGACCTTTGTCGGTCATTGTTTTGCTCCTCACACCTCGCCCGGGGAGAAGGGTAGGGAGCTTAGTTCCTTACACCTGCCACTGTCTTTACTGTTATAGTGCTGGAAATTGGCGTGGGGCACACTTATTGTTGGTCTGCGAAGGACAGTAGGTCCCATTTGCATACATGGCCACCAGTTGGTAAAGTGAGTGGGAGTGTATCATGTATCAATGCAGTAGATTGAACTTGTGATGGCCCTTATATCAGTAACTGCTCAGAGCCTCGCTCAACCAGGTTGAAAAGAACCAAAACAAGCGGTTGCTATGTAGATAGCTGTAACGAAAGTGACGTTAGATTCCAAATCCGATTTACATTCCTGCGTGTGGCATTGAGAGATAAATCAAATTGTACCTCAAGTGAATAAGGGAATGGAGATGAAATGAAATACCCAAATGCTGCCTCCACTGGGGCCTGATTGAGTTCAGGTGGCTGGAAAGTATCTCACCCAGGGCTAGTTGTCAGTGAAGGATCTGCTGTCTTCTCATCTCTCTGTGCTGCAGGGCTAACTAGTGAACATCGGGTGAGTTGCTCTGACGGATGTTTGTGTGCCTCCTGTGTTGCTGGGGGACGGGCCGTTGACACACTTCATATTTCAAAGGCGAGGTCTGAGGAAGAAATGAAGATTGATGTGGAAAAATGGTGCAGCAACCCATTGCCCATTTGATACATATATTATCATTTACACTTGCGTGACACCTTTGTGCATGTCTTTACATCTATATATACATATGCAAGGGCTTGATTCAAGGCGCCACACGTTCACGTAAGGGGGTGGGCTTCCTCTGTTATTATAGACATGAGATATAATTGCATTTGATCTCCAAATAAACAGGGAATCAGTCCATCTCCTTGGTGGAGATGGCAGATGTGATGGACGAGCGCATTAGTGGCGAGGACAACATTAGATTTGCTCAAAATTATTGATCTTTTGTTTGTGAGCCAAGTCGGCAATAAATAACAGTGCATGGGAGATGTGACTCATTATCACCGTGCCAAAAGCCCGACAGACCTCTGTCAAAACACACTCTCCTTCCCCCCTTCTCTGCCTCCTTCCTTTCATCTCCGTCACTACAAACCAATTTAATCTGTTTTTAATCCTTCCCTCTTTTCTGTCGCCGGTGCATTTAATACAAGGCCTCACTGTCACTATCTGATTCCCTTAAAATTTTAATCCTGCACTGATAACCCTGTATTATTACACATTACACACACAGGCAGCAGGACACTCGCATACCGACACATATACACATGCAAATATGTACACACAACGGTTAGTGGCTCTCTCAGTGTTTTATTCCTTTTTACCTTCTTAGTGAAGAAAAAATCCTTTTATCACACAATGGGTAATTTATATCCATTACCAGCGTTTTCAATCCTTTTCAGCGCGGCTGTCACTGCCTTTGGCACACTCGTGATTAATGTGATCTAATAATAGTGTGCCATTATATTTCCTTTAGTAAAACATGTACCAACATCCTATTCAGCCCCACGAAATTCATTGCCCCTTAAAATATTTTCCCTTTTTTTGTTTGAAAGACAAGATTGCTGTTTTTTTTTCTCCATCTCGTTGCCTCCTAGGAGGTGATTATTTGTTGGGGTGTGTGGGGGGGATTAGTGATGGCACTTCCCTTATTTTCAGACACTTATGGGAATGATGAGAGGTGCAATGATTCACGGTGGTTTGTGTGGCTGTGTGTGCTTGTGTGTGTGTGTGTGTGTGTGTGTGTGTGTGCTTGCATGTGTGCGTGTGTGTGTAAGCTTGTTCTACAGGTCAGTGTTAGCATGTGGTCGAGTATAACATGGTGTGTGTGGCTGCATTGTTGACTGACAGAGCGAAGACGTTGAGAAAAGCAGATATATGTTCTTTCTAGACATTTAAAAATGTGTAGTTTACCGTGGCCCAAAAATGATTTCATTTTCACAATTTTTTGCAAAACCTTTGTGCCTATATTCGGTTTTATTCTTTGGACTGAAAAATGTATTTCACTGAAAAATTTAGCTAATATTTTTATTGATGATATAAAAATGATTTAGTAATAACGTTAGTTGTAAATATTGTCTTAAATTACTGATTTTGTAAAAAAAAATTATTCATATAAGCGTCAACACCCCTTACTACAAATTAATCCACTTTTTTTCTAGGTAGTTTGTAGGTTGGTGGTTTGGAATGGGTGATGGGGAGGAAAGATGCTCTCCATGGAATGTGACGAGGATTAGGTGTGTGTGTGTGTGTGTGTGTGTGTGTGTGTGTGTGTGTGTGTGTGTGTGTGTGTGTGTGTGTGTGTGTGTGTGTGCGCGTGTGTGTTGCCAGGGAGGTGGTCCAGCAGTGGGCTCTGCTTCCTCCCAGCCGGACAGCCTGAGCCAGTCTGCCACTCATGGGGCACGTTTCAGGCGGGGAGGTGCCAACGCGTGCAGACACACACACACACACACGCACGCACGCACACAAACACACATATATGCATGCATGCATGTATGAAGTTGTGCACAGACCCACACTGTCCTGGCTCACTCCCACAAAGCGGGTTAACCCTTACTGGGTTCTTAGACTTGTATCCAGGATGAACAGGTGGTCCCACAAAACATGGGCATCCATTTCCTCATGACTTATCCCAGAGTGTGTATGTGTGTGCATGCGTGTTGTGACGAGGGAGGGGTAGACAGAGACATGGGAATAGAAAAAAAAAGGACTACACAAGACTATACATGACTGTGTGGCTGCAGCACACCTTTTGTATGTGTGGGGGTTTTGTATGGTACCAGGGTGGCTGGTGTATAGAGCAGCTTGCGGAGGGTCCCGCCACTGTGTGAAATTGACATCAGATGGCCGTTGTGACAAGAGCAATATTACATCCAACTTCCATTTAGCAAGGGACAGCTAATATATGTGTGCCGAGTGAACGCTTGTTTGTGTGTGTGTTCATCAGCACCTGACCCCAGAATCTGACCACACCAAACACAGCTGCCAACACTTTACATCTATATCCCCCCCCTACCCTCTCCGTGCCTCTCTGCTTTTTCCCCTCATTTTTTTTTATCTTGAATCCCTTCATCCAGCATCCTTCCATTAAATATAACTTGTATTGAGCCACATCTTATTCCCTTCAATCTTCCTTCCCCTCATGTCTCAAGTGATCCCTTCCCAGCAGAGAAAATCGAAGGTAAACCACTTCTAAGGCAAAAAATGGCGCACACCACTTTGGCTGTTTTAAATATCACCCTCTGATAGATGCACAGTTATGATACTTGCTTTGGTAAAACACGTCAGAATCACAATATTTCTTGTTCATCATCTGGCGGCTGCGATAATGCAAGTTACACTCAGCATCTGGGTGCTGCAGCACATAGCGGAGACCTTCTCTGCCTTTTGATAACATGGCTCAGTTTTACTACACTTTGTTTGTTCTTTTGTGATTATTCTGTGGCTCAGCCCCTCGAAACCCCAGACACTTGAAACAGACATTTTGGAAAATATGAGCAAGTAAGCAAAGTGAAGGGGAGAAGGGCAGAAGGAAGAATGGAGCTAAGGAGATAAACATAAACAGAGAGGGAGAAAAAGAAGGTTTCTCTCTGAGTCAGCGGCTTTTAGCAAAGTCTGATTAAACGAGGTGGGAAACCGCTTGGGGTAGTAAATAACAGAGGTGTCAAAATGTTGTTTAATGACCTGGATATCTACTGCATGAAATATATAGCTGCACATCTATGCAGGAGCATTAAGGCATTTCTCTAATGCCTTAATGTGCAGGGGAGTTCAGATGTTTAAAACAACTTAGTGGGAGTGAAGGGGGAAGATCACTGTATAGGGTCTCCTGACAAAAGAGTTGCTTATCGTTGTTTTGATGTTGGAAAAATAATGATACACACAATGCACAAATCAAGAGGAACCTTTTGGCAAATATTAACTGTAGAACACCTTTTTTTTCAAATTTACCTACACTAAATAATACATTGTCTGAGTCTACAGCTGAAAGATAATAAGAAAATCTGTCAAATAAATTATCAATCAAGACCTACTGCAAATCACCAGATTTTTATGTATGGATACTAAAATACTCTTCAAACTGGAACTTGTCAATTCTCACTTATTGTGTTTTTCATTAAAACTCAGTTGCACAAATGAATTAGTCTAAACAGTTTGCACATTTTATTTGGGATTCCTCATGTTTGCCATATTATACAGCAACAGCAGATATATTTATCATATGATGGTTCAGAAGCTTAGAGCTCCATTATTGTCACATACCAATGTAATGGGTGGCACGTTCATTCATTAAAAAATAACAAACATAAACATGCAAATAAGCACTGCAGTTTATTTTGACTCACACTATGGCCTGTTATTTAAGATTTCTGCCTTGAGTAGAAACTACTGACACAGAAAGACACATACAGAAATATGTGAGGGATTAGCACTCATCTTCTTTATTCTAAATAATTATGTGGTGGTTTGGTTTTTACATGTCATATGAGCCTATTGTTATTGGAATATGGGCAAAATATAAAAAAAATTCAGAATGAAGAAAAGTTGGTGTGTGAACAGGGGGCAGAGGGAGAATGAGCAGTGAGCTGGAGGTAATCAGAGGTTATTGCAGAGCAGTCAGCAGTACATCAGTCAATTTACCTTCCCCTCCTTTTACCAGGGGGGAAACCCCTTCTAGACGAGGGGGTGCGGGAAGCAGGGATGGGGGGAGGGAAGGAAGGGGAATAGTGGTGGCGGTGAACTCAGCAATTTTCCTTATCTTCTTTTTTTTCTGTCTCTCTCTGTTACCGTCTCGCAGGGCTCCCTGATCAGTGTCGACCAGAAGCGGAGCTGAAGCTGTCGCTGGCTTAACGGGGCTAAGCACACTGTCACGCTGTCTAAGAAGCTACCCACCCACAGTCTGAGGTGACTCAGGGCTTCCACAAAAGAGGAGGTGAGGAGGTGAAGGAGGGGAAAGGAGAATGATAGAGGTTGGAGGGAAGGAGACCCGGGGTGGAGAGGGAAGCAAAGGAAATGATGACAGTGGACTCATTTGGGTATTTGTGATGGCACTCTTGCATGATTAGGTAAAATTCAACTGAGGGGGGAGGAAGACAAAATTGGGGAGAAAAGAGTGTGAGTTGGGACAAAGAGGAGAACTGTCTCATAAGCCTTGGCTACAGGTATCCACCTTCTTTTGTCTGTATGGTGTGATGATGACGATCACTATGATGATGAGGATGATCATCATAATCACACACAGATGCACACATTTATGGGCACACACACACACACACACACACACCCACGTCTGCTACATGTAGACGTACAGGGCCCGCATGGGCATAACGACAGATAATTCCTATTTAATCCCATCAGTTATCCTTTGTAGTAGGGTTACTCTGTCTATCTTAAAGTCCAAGCTGGCTGTCTCTTATCTCCTGTGTCATTCTTCTCTCCAGTGCCCAGACCAGAGGCTGTGTATGGTCTAGCTTATGTAATATAGGTATGCATGAGAGTGTGTGACTTGACCTACGTCTGAGGGCTTAAGATACGGGAGGGGAGTGCAAAAAGTGCAGCTGAAGCCCAGGAAGGTGTGAGGAGAAGTGTGGGCCTTAGAAACGTAGCGTTTGTCTGTTTGACAAGACTGAAGTGGAAACCCTGCAGGCCTGCGCGACCCGGGCCTGATGCTCTGACATGCTCCGAGGACGCGAGGTTAGTTCACCCGGTAGCTATTTCTTATCCAGCTGTGGAAATGCATCTACAGTCATATCAGGAATATCTAGCCAAGGTGTGGATGGACATCTTGCATTCATCTGTTAATAGTAGGGCCTAATACATGTAGCCATGGTAGTGATTTATTTCAGTTGATATTAAAGTGTGGATTTAGTGTGATGCTGCTTTGGCATCTTAACTCAGTAACATGACAGAGTTAGTGAACTCTTCCCTCATCCTTTCCTTTGCCAAATTTGGACACTGACACTAAATGAATCTGTCATAATTCATATATGAGTGGGAGGATGATATATATATCTTTACTATATATACTCTATGTGTCTGTGTGTGTGCGGCTGTGAGTGGTTGTAAAGTGAAGCATTATGGCAAAAAAAAAAGCCTGAATAATTTAGTGCTCACATTATTTTCTAATGCCATTCTTTAGAATCTGACTGCGTCACTCTAACAAATGCCTATGATGGAAAGTTCAGGGGATTTTGGAGGGCGCCTGTGAACAGTGAGTGATGGCAACCAGCCGACTCTCAGCTCCCTCTTGTCTACCAGCGGCTCCATGTGAGCCCCATGCACCATATTCCTGTCTCAGAACTAACGGCGTGGTGAATCGAAACAAAAAGGCCACATATTTTATTTATGTGTCAAAAGTGGGTTGAAAGGAGTGTAAGAAGGAGGGAGCAGGGTGTATCACTCTATCCGTCGGTTGATATCATTCCATCCGTGCGGATCAATTCTCCCAGACAGAGGGAGATAAGAAAGGAGCGGGTGCACAAAAGAGGGAGAGAGGGGAGGAAGAAGAGCTGAAATGGTGGTTGTATTGATTTGTCAAAGAAATACAGCGTTGCGTGTTTTGCTTAAACATCCACATAAACCTGAGCTGTCAGAGGTGGGCGGTCATATGCTGACATTTGACCACACAGACATGGATTGTGGATTTTCTGCTTGGCTTAGCTGTACATAGTTTGAACCATCAGCTTTATGTGGTAACAGGCAAAGTGGCCCCTGCACACTGCGCACTCAGAGCCTCACAGCCTCCTATGAAAAACTCCAAATTTCCCAATGTTCCTCCGCAGATATGACCTAGACGTGATCATGGATAATATGTTAGTCATTAAATTCCCATTTTCTTTTTTTTATGACAACATGTTTCTAGCCTGCTATTTATAGAGGTATTCATGGTTTTAATATTTTAGACCCAACCTGAAATAAATAAATCTCATAGGCTACTTATTTTCCAGACATAAGCTCAGCTTCAGTTTCCTTGTCAGAGCAAAGCTCCATTTAGAAGTTCACACTTCTCGTTCTCGTTCTCACTCTCACCTTATAACACACCTGATACCACATATGCTCAAGTCCATTCCACTTGGATATTGAACACTGACCTGAGACCTGGGGTAGTAAAACAAGACCTGACCATGGCTGAATAGAGTTCGAGGGACTTCAGGTGTCTGTGTTTAATGAATAAATCCTCATTTCATCTACTTAAAATATCACGTCACACTTTAAGATTCTCTTAAAGTGTTTCCAACTTTTCCATCCTGACAGTCACTACTTGACACCAGTTTAACCTCATATTCTTTTGTTACAGTCCACAATATCCACGCCCCCCTACGGGAAAAAAAATGTGTTTTTTAAACACATCCATGCATCTGCAGCTGCTTAAGCTCATCACATTCCTAAATTGTGAATAACCACAGCAGCCTTAGTGAGAGTGGAAAGAAAAAAAATACAAGATATAACCTCAATTAAGACCACCCACGCAAATTTAGCTGACCGCTGTGAAATTCTTACATCTAGAAAAGACTAAGACAGCAAATTTGTGCTTAATGGGTTCAAGGAATTTGCCACTGATCCTTTCGCGTCCATCTACTCTACAAAAAAAATGTAGTCAGTCGCATATTTGAGCATGTGAGATTACATACCTGGCACAAGGGAGGGCAGGAGCAGTTAAAGAAAACTGGAGAAAAGAGCAGAGAGTGTGCACAGGGCCATAAAACGGATAGTTTAACCATTGATCGAGAGCAGTGGTGGAAATGGCAGCTGTAAATCAATTTTATCTTGGAGCAGCTAAAGAGTGTTTTCTAATGAGGTTAATGCCACATAATGGCTAAATTTCTCTGCTTAAAAGATGCCCTCAAGGTGGTGGCGAGAGATAGATGTCGCCGTGGAAAGTTTAACACCTCACCATTCGAAACAAAGCAGAGGGATGCCTTCATGTTTCAGGGAGTTTGCATCTTAAAGCATGTTAAAGCTTTATTCGCAAGGTTTCAGGGGGTCATTCTATCATCCAGTACATCTTTGTCAGGACAGTTGTTTGATCGATAGACAGATCTATCTGTAGCGGTGACAGTTCTTTAATTGTATTTGTTTAAGCATTTCAATCTGTGTTGTCCACATCCAATATGATGAGTTCCTTCCTCATCATAACCACCACTACTAAATTCTGTGCCATTTGCACAGAGCAGTTTTTGGGATACCACTCGTCATACCAGTCGGTAGCAGGCAGGGTAGCATGTCAAACTGGAACTGGCCAGGTATTGAAAAGACACAAGCACTAATAGATTATGAATCAAGTTGACCTCTGGCAAATAGTCATGTTAATGAAATCCATTGTGTTATGGGAGATGAGGCCTGAGTGGTGAAGACCAGAGGGCTTAACAATGGCAACAAAACAAACCTTCAAGTCCTGCATCCATATACACACGCAGGTTGCACTAGGGTTAAGCTAAGGTGGGTTTATAAAGACCCTTCTTTTAGAGCCCAATTCTTTTCCAATATGGTCAACCATCTCTCTATTTTCTAAGAATTACCAATGTCTGGGTCATGGTGGCAACTGGCTAAACAAAGTACCTTGATGTGATCTAGCCTGGGAAATTTTTCCAATGTGGCAGTACCTGCATCTATTGCGGATGCACCCCTCCACATTGATGTAGTCAGGACACAACCCAATTAGAAACTGGAAAACAACACAACTGGCTGCTCTTTATGAAGCTCCTGTACTGCTTCTAAAAGAAGAGAAACAATCCTAAGGTCTCCACTCCTTACCACTGTAAAAACTGGGCTTAAAATCAAATGTTTTCATAGTGAAAACATTAGATTGCCCCTGCAGGTGTAATCTCATCTGAATGGAAAAAGAAATGCAACTTTAAAGGGTTTAAAACTCTGGATATCAGATCGACAAAATTGTGTAGTCGTTGGTTTACTATGCCTTTGTGTATTGAATGTTTTTTTTGTGTCTTCACCAGACAGTTTAGGCAAAAGCATACCAGTCTGAACAGTTTGGGAACTAAAAGAATCACAATAAGATATTATTTATCAACCCACATCTCAAGTTTTACTGTCTTGCTAACTGAAAGTGCTTCTTGTGCCTGGTTTGGTCCGAGAAGTGGATGGTACTGGCACAACTGGTATGTGCAGGGATTCCCAATGCTCCCAGTATGAAGATTTATCACAAGCTAGCTCACTAGCATGTTAGCAGATGCAGACATGTTGAAATATTAGATTACACTAATTACATTAGATAGTAATGGAAGCAGAAGGAATCCTCTTTGTCTCCTTTTTAGAGAGATCCGAGGAGTCTCTAAGCTGTAAACTAGACTCCACCATAATATTGTTGATGGAAAGCAGCTCACAATCAGCAAGTGTCTTTTTTCTGATGTGGAGACACTGTGCAGCTTTGCATTACAGGGGGAGCTTGGATAAGACTGCCGAATAGGCTTTATGAATTATGAACATTAAGGAATTCTAAATCATATCCATCAAACTGATGGTGGATGTAGCACTGATGCAGGCTATTAAAGAAATTTGATTCAGTCCAACACTGACCATATACTGCATCACTCTAACCATATTGTATTCACTCAATACCAACACCAGAAAGGCAACCATTAAAACAGACAGAGGATATGTAGACACATACTTAAAATAATGCGATCATAGAGAACAGTGCCTTTAAACCACTCTCAGTGTGTGTGTGTGTGTGTGTGAGTGTGTGTGTGTGTGTGAGTGTGTGTGAGTGTGTGTGTGTGTGAAAAATTTGAGTACAACCAGCGTGCAGCATGAAACTTAAGGAAAGTTCATCTCCACAGACCTCTAGCATTGATCACTGGGGCCCTAAAGCTATTATCATGATCTAATTAGGTTTAACATAAGTCTGTGTCACGGCCCGGTGCAAGGCTGCCTTGTCCCCAATTCCACACTTTCACAGCATCCCTATTTAAAAATAGCACACATGTGCCACACATACATGCAGCGAATACTAATGCTTTTCGTTTCCTTTTATTTTACTGGTTACACTGATGTCTACTTTAAAGTCGGACAGAGGTCTAAGCTGGGGAAAATTATGTAATTCAGGAGGCAATGAATGAGTGTGGGGATATTCTCCTAGGTCTCTCTTCTCATGTGGATGTAGACGTTAGTACTCCGACATCTGGTCAAAGAGAATTTAATGTAATTTGTGGAAAAATTTACTATAACCACTGATTTTGAAATGACAGTCTGGAAGAATCTTGCTCCATGCATTGCATATAACTGTTGCTCCATGCAGTTATGATGATCTGGCTTTCGCTACGTATATTGTTTTAATCAGCAGTAAAAAAAGCCTCTGGACATATCGTACATTTTACAGTATAATGTCTGAATTCTGTTGTGTCAAACCAACTTCGGAGCCTTAACCCGTTTTGCCTTTATTTTCCCCCTCTTATTGTTTCAATATTCACAGTGATTTTTATTTGGAGAAACGTAGGAAGCTCGGTGCTTTGATTCCACTCTGCATGTCAAAGTGTCTTTGGGCAAGATACTGAACCCCAATAACCCCTGTTGGTTGTGCTGTGAGTGTGAATGGGTTCATGGCACATAGTGTAAAGCGCTACGAGTAGTGGATAAGACTAGGAAAGGGTTGCATAAGTGAAGTCCATTTACCATTTACCATTAACCATTTCTGTTTTCTTTTGAGAATATAACCCGCATGTCTCACAGTTCTGATGTAATTGGACACTAAACTGACTTTTAGCTGGTCCTCCTCCCATCTGCTCTCTCTGTATTCGTTTGAGCTAAGAGTCGCAGATGAATCTGAATTCCCAAGGCTCAAAAAGCATAGAAGGTGAAACATGCAGCCAGTGACCTAATAAGAAGACCTTTGAAGCGTGCTCATTAATAATGCTGTCCAAAAATATTCTGTAATAGAATATACTATATTTAATTTGTTTTATGTACCTTATATCTGGGCTGTGCTACTTTAATACAGCCGTGAATTACCTACTCTGACACCTTATTTATTTTCAACATGATTAGCGGCAGTGGTGTGCATGGCTGACGCAGTTGGTGGCTGTGGCCCACTGCACACACATTAATGGGTTCATGATGCCATCACACAGGTAATATTGAATGAGCCAAGACCTGCCACCCACCCATCCACCCAACAACACCAACATTAAAGCTTACACACAGTCTGGGTACTCTGCGGCCTCTTGGCCTCTTCACAAAGCAACTTTTTTTGCCATGTTGTACAATTTCGGTGTACACTACAGCCTTATTATTTCAGGGCCAGTTTGAGGAACCATGCTTCAGTCCCCATATAAGGGAAAGCAAGTCCACAAAAAAATAGTGTGAAGAGGACTCCCCTCCCCTTCATTCCTCCTGTGTCTGCTGTTATTATGAATAGTAGCAGTAACAGAGAAAAGCATATACTCCATTCGAAGTTGTTCATGGTTTTTGAAGGACCACTCTCAACTCCCCTCACCCTCCGCCCACCACCACCCCAGTCTTTTGATTGATATGTGAAATCCGTCTCTCCCCGCAGCTCTAAAGGCAGTCCCTATGTGTGTCTGAAAGGTGCTCATTGTTGAGTGGAGACCACTTTGTCAAGAAACAATCCTGTTCCCAAGGAAGCTGAGAATGTCTTAAAAAAGATACAGGCCCTTATTGTGTACATTGGGGAACTTTAATTTTGTGTGTGAGGTCATTTTAATCCTGATGAATTTTTATAGTAGCGGTTGTAGTTCAATGGCTGGTTGCTCTAATGCTCTAAAGAAGGAGCAAAATAAAGGAAGAATGGGAAAGAATGAAATACCCACCCACAGGCCCAGTGAACAATCCTAAACTTAAAGTGTCACAGAGAGTGAGGAGGACGGGTAGAGGCCTTTGTTGATGGACACATTGGGATGTATTTAAGTTCTACAAAGGAGATTCCCTGAATGGAGGCTTGATTTTTGCTACAAGGTTTAAAATGCCCAGTCTAAGGATAGATTGGCATGGGATAAAGTTTGTGTAGGGTAATCTCTTTGGCTACAGAGGCTGATGCAAGTTGAACCACCCAAGACATTGCGTCTGAACTTGTGCCAAGAAGGAAAGGCAACAAACTCCTTAGACAGACATGCATCAATGGCACTACTAATGATATGATTGAGCATTCCTGATTGGGGTATTGATTGTTTTTAACTGCATTTTATTACATTTGACCTGGGCAAACCTTAACACTACAAGATTTGTTATGTCAGAGACTTATTCTTTATGATAATAGACCTCTAAGCCTTCTTCTTTTGAGCAAACTAATGGTCTTATTTGAGCAGCAGTTTGTCTTTTCATCTCGGCTGCGTGGCTGCTTTGTCGGTGGCTCACCCTCTGCCCTCTTGTAGCTTCAGACTGGATACAAGCCTATTAGACAGACGGATTGAAATGTAAACACCAAGAAGCTGAAAATGTGATCTTTTGAACTGGGTAAAGTTACTAGGATTTTCTACATTTTAGCAAATTAAAGCACTAGATAAACACATAACTTGTTTTATTTTGTTGCTTTCCTTAAAATGGTGCCCCCTTGCAGGAGGCCCGCTCATCACCATGGCGGCTAAATGGAAACTGGATCTTGTTTGAGCGACGGCAGAGTGAGACCAAACAGCGTGATTCATAATGGTTATTTATGTACCATGTAGCTGAGAATCAGCAGGGGGCAAAGGCATGGCTTTACTAAGTACATCTCTTTCTGCTTAGTTTCTCCTCAGTTGGGCTTGTGGCTTGTCTTTCTGGTAAATATTTCTCATATGGATACCGAAAATACATCATCTTGATGTTTTTGATCATTCCCCAAAATAACGAGTGTAGGAGTCTGCTATTCTCGAGCAAATAAATTAGGTGCATTCAAGTAAGTTTCACTGGTGCTTCGTGTCTGAGGCAGACAGATACATATACTGTGGCTTGGGTTAGTATTGGCAAAAGTTCTTCTTAATTCCTCCAAATTCCAGCCACTAGCAAACATACAAATAAACATACCACCACTGCTGTGGAATACAGCAGCTCAAGAAAGACTTTCTCCCCTCATGTCTTTCCTCTAACTGCCCTTTTTTCTTTCTCTAACTTTCCCCCCTCCCTCTGTTCTGAGATGCAGAGATCCAAGTGCGCGATGGTGCATTACTAAGGACACCTGCTCTGTTGATGTGGCCAGGCAGATTGACTGTGTGTGTGCCTGTGTGTGTGTGTGTCTGTGTGCACGCACGCATGCTTTTATTCATTCATCAATTTTTAGGCTGAGACTGGGACCAAACCTATCAAAATTGTTCTGAAGTCAATCTGTCCATTTCTGCCTCAAATTATGCATAATGGGCTTTTAATTTTGTGCCATGCAACTAGCTGAAACAGTGTCCTTCTCGATGCTTGGCCCCGGAAAATAGGAAGAAACTCAAACCGTGTGGTGATAAAGAAGTTAAATAGAGAAGTAGAGAACCACGGTCAAAACTCAGATGATGTTAGAGTGAGAAAAGAATGCATTAAATTAGATCCAATCCTCATATACCATTAATTTAGATCACCTTAAAACTTTTCATAATGAGGAAAAATGTATATGGTACAGTTAGCAGACACTGTTCTGGCTGTGAAATCTGAGTTTTGGAGGCTTCGCCCTCTGCAACGTCCCTGAGACACATGCACTGACCTTTGTATTCCTCTACTTGTCATTTCATTAGTTCCTCAAAAAAGAGAGAGAAAGAGAAAGTCCTCTTTCCAGAGGGTAAAATGAGCAGAGGAATGAGAGTTCAAAGCAGAGGAGTGCACAATATGTTCTGTTACATTATACTGTACTTTCTCTTTTGCTCTGAAAGGAGAAAAAGAGGGGAAGAGATGGAGGCAATCGGGGAACGAAAAGAAATACTTGCCACTTTATTATTGACATTTGAATGAGTTCTGTTCACATCCTCTCCTTAACCCCCACCCTGTGCCTCCCACTACACCCCCACTGAAATACAAAAAAAATCTTATTCACTTTGTATGTAGGTCACATTACAGTGGTGTCTAGCTATTGGACATGGGCTTAGATAACTGTTTGTCGAGTATTAAATGCTTTCGCTGCCTCAGCAGCCTCTGCCACTGGTATTTCTCACACAGCTGTGCAACTGAAAGGAGGCAGCGCTGCAGCAAAAATCATGTCACACACATACACACACACACACACATACAGACACAAGCTTTCAACTTCTGATGCTTTTTGTGTAGACTTAAAAAAAAATCTTGTTTGCATAAAACATTTACTTTTCTCATATAAAACTGCCTTATGTGAAGTTGAAAACCAGGTTTGAAAGTGAGTTAAAAGCACCATCTGTAAATGAGGACCGCTCTGTGGTGAATAGGAGGTAAACCCATTGACCTGAGGTGCTAACTCAAGCAGATGAATCTTTGCTTTTCTTTTCTCTTATCCCCGTTTGCTTTGGGTGACCTTGCACACCAGCCCTGATGCAGTGTGTTCCCATAGCACTGGCCGAAAGGTTTAGATAGGCTCCAGCTTGGCCAACGCTTTCCTCTAAAAACACCCCCGATGTTTTTTTACCCTTATCTCCTCAGTTGTACATTTGCTGCTCACTACATTAACCATAACCCCAAAAAATTGTCAGGCAGAGGTGTGGGACAGAGAAGGAAATTGCACCTGCTTTTATAGCAGCAGGATCCAGGCGAGGAGTGAAGTGTTCACTTAGAACAGAAAGGCAGGAGACAAGAGGGGCACCTCGCTGCTGTGCAGTTTTGCCCTCTGTTGTCTTTGCATGAAATGAAAGATGCAAGAAGTGTGTGTTTATATGTGTGGGGTTTTGTGTATTATCCTCCTTTCCCTCTGTCCTTTGTATGAAATGAGCCCAGATGGTGATTGATTTTTCAAGTGCTGACATCCCTGCTTGAGAAGGACCCCTCCTTTCCACACGCACACGCACACGCACACACACACACACACACACACACACACACACACACACACACACACAAAGAAACGCACACATACCCTTCTTTGTGCCGAGCAAGTGAGGCGCACTAACATCTCGGTGCCATCATCATCTTTGTGACTGCCAGCAACCACCATTGATCGACAAAAGTATGCATGCAAACAAACAGACGCACACACGCACACACACACACACACATACACGCAAGGACATCCACTCACAGTCATCCAAACACACTAGCAGAGAGCAAGAGGTCATTTTCTATCTGACGATACTTGCAGAAATGTAAACAGTCAAAATGAAATATTCAAAATCATACATAAAATCTGTCTTGACTTGAATACTGTTGAAAGGGTCAGCTGGAAAAAATATTAAGTCAATTAACAGAACATTAATCAACAGTTTTGTTAATCAGAAAAATATTGATTGTTCATCAAGTAAAAAATGCCAAATAATTAGCCTGTTCCAGATTCTAAACGAAGAACAATTTTATCTTCCTTAAATCACTGTACGTCTTATTTTTTTGTGTTTTAGACTGTTGCCCTGGCAATACAAGCAATTTGAAAGTATCACCCTGGGCTCTGAGAAACTGTTATGGGCAATTTTCGCTACTTTCTGACATTTTGAAATTAGTTTGACTTAACAGTTTAAATTGATTAATTCAAGCAATGACATTTAATACATGAACATTTCAGATTCTATATTTCAGGAAGACAAAGAGAGACACAAGTGAGTTTTTGGTGCTGGATATTTACATTGGTGGCATTTAAATGTAGATAAAATGTGTACAAGCTAGTTGAATCGAGTTAATATGAAACAAAAACAAGGTGTGAAAACAGTACATGAACTTATGAAAGAAAAAAACAACAAAAAAAGCAGCGATGGAAGAGTAACAGTATTCAGGGAATGTTTCCCTGGGAAAACACAGAGACGCAGAGCGATGGTAGGCAGGGGTAGGGTAAAGTGACGGAGAGCTGTATGCCACAGCAGCCCTATTGAGTTAAAGTGGCTGTGTGGCTAAATGATGTCATTGGCTAACTAGGCGTTCTCAGGCCATTGCCTCTGTTTGCGTGACTAAATACATACAATTAAGGCCTCGGCACTTCTCAATCTCTGTGAACTCATTGTTATCCCCGGGTTCAAGTGCACTGATAATGGGGGCCAGAGGAAAACAGGCGTAGCAGTGAGAGAGACAGAGAGCTGGTGGGTAAAATAGACATCTCATTAATAGTGGCATTCTCTTTCACCCCAACAGCGCTACTAAAGCCTTGCTCACTCATCTGTCCCCTTTTTCTGCCTGTTTTCTTTTTTTCCTATGGCTCTTTCTCTCTTTGTCTGACTTTTTTTTTTTTTTTTACCTTTTTCAGTTTCACATTAATTTTACATCGTTCTTTCCATCCCCCTCTGTTTCTGTGTCTCTTACCACTCTCCTCCTTTGTTTTGTGACAATGCTTTGTATACACAGTGTTTGTTCCCATACACTGGGTGGCTTTCACGTAGGGGCAGAGTATGACACACACCATTTACTATTGTAACCAGTTCCACATAGTGGATGGACTGCTTTCACCAATCATTTGACAGGTTGATGTGATCCTTCTAGGGACATAGGACGATGAAGAAATTGTTCCCTCTGAAGCGGGTTAAGAATTTTTTCCACTTCATTTTAGACTTCAGAATCTGCGTCTCTTAGAGCTATGATCCCAGTTGAAAGTGAGAAGCAGCTTTATCACCTATTTTGGACAACTTAAAAAACTAAAACACAAAAAACTATGAAATCCTTGAAATATCGCAATTGACCCTTAATGTTGCCCAGCTACAACAGTGGAGGTCACATTGTAGACACCCTCCCATGATACACATAAACGCACACACACACACACACACACACACACACACACACACACACACACACACACACACACACACACACACACATATATACAAGCCAGATCAAGTGTAATCGTCTAACGCGAGACTTCCCTGATGGCCTCAACACTTGACAGTGATGCCCTCAAGTCTCAGAGAAAACTCTGTAACTGGAGAACAATCGCTTCTGTCTGTCTTGAGTAACTGGATCACCATGCCGTCCTCCCTGCCCACAGGCATGCACACACACACACATCCTTGAGTGTGTACTGTAAAAATTAAGTTGCGACGGCCACAGCTTGTGGCAAAGTGAGTCCTTCTCTCCCACAGATATCTCTGCTCCTGAAGACACTGAAACACCTCATTTTCATACCTGGCTTTTTATGTAAAGCTTCTACGTACTTGCAAAACTGATGCCATTGTTACTGTTAATACAGCTGTGTTTATTAACATTATGAACCTTTAAATGGCCATGTAGCATGTCTGATTTCCATTGTGCGGACAACATTTTTGTCCCCATAATGTCACTTTACAAACAGTCAGGTCAACACAACATTCGATTTTACCTCGACCTCACACATGTACGTACTCACACGCACACTCACAATCTTGGTTTTGTTATTAATGCATACACAGTAAAACACAAACACGCCGGTATTCTTTAACTAAAAGGCACACATGCAGATTTACAGAGACACTACTAGCTGCAGAGGAACAGAGGTAAACTCACACACAGAAAACAACGAGTGTGCACGAGTGTGTATGACAAGAGGTGTGTTTGCGTGGGGGGGCTGGGGGGTTGGGGGTGCGTTCTCCTCCAGTCGGCAGTGGGGCGTGGTGGCGGCAGCCTAGGTAAATGGATCTTATTTAGCAGCGCGTCAACACGTGTAAGGGGGCTTACGGCTCATTACTCTGGGCCCTGATCCTCTCTGCTCACCCACTGATGGATGGCAAGGGCAGCTGGGAGGAGGTGCAGGTGGGGGGCAGGAGAAGGAGAGCAAGATGGACATCGGGCCTACCCTCCTTCCTCCCTTCCTCCCTCTATCCCTCTTTGCCCTCTTGCTTTTATGCCTCCTCCCCTGACTCTGCTGCACCTACTTTTTTTTTCTTTGAATGTAATTTTCATATAATAAATGACTACATTTATCTTTTCTATATGCATCTGACACGCTCACACTCACTGAAGAGTAAATCACCTGCAGTTCATGGAAGCTCCTCCATTTCCAGATCTAAACATGCCGTGGGTCTTTCCTGATAAAAATCTCTTTCACATACTGTAGAAGTAACTTTAACTTTTTCTTTTTTTTTATCTCACTTTAGCTGATTTACCTTCCTCTCCTGTCAGTTTTATTGATCTGAGGGGTGACTGCACAGCTTGGTGTTTTTTAATCAGATTGTCACCCCCCCACCTTCTCCCTGCCCTATCATTTATTTACTTTATTGCCACCAGCTTTATTAGTAGAACTGTTCAGATTAATCAGATATTTTACGAAATCAGAACAGAGTGTCAAAAATACAAACAAACATGCATTCAAGGACATTTTGGTTTGAGTAGCACAATATGCAATAGGCACAATGACATGTTTTGACACGGTAGAAAGAGCACGAGTATAATAAAATGAATGATGGCTGGATTCCATTTAGCTGCTTACTGTGAATGCTGCCTATAGTGTGACACTATCATTAATGCTGGTACACTTAAATACATTATTAATGTTATTAACACCTCCTCTCTGACAATAGGACTCTATTTACACCTTGCATTAAAATGTGAATCCATATCCAGATTGTATCTCAATATGATGTAATTTACACCTGGTATTAATATGTGTCTCCAGTGTCCACATAGCGATCTGATTGTGATATGTTAGTTCAATAAACCTCACGCTACATACTCTACTTTCTTTGACTCTGTGTTAATCAAGTTGAAACCAATCAAAATCAGACAAGAGGACTAGCTTGGCTGCTAACTGCCTAGGTGCTCTTACCTTGCTGGTTTGGAACAGACGGATGTGATGATGTATTTCAGTCCACATAATTGTTGAATGTGAGTTTACTACACAATTGCATTTGAACTTGTGTTTGATGTGATCAGATCACAACCCATCCTCATTGCGTCTTTAGTGCAGTTGCACCCATACTTTCATGTGGTCAAGCTCCATCGAATTACAAATCACCCAAAATGCATTTTATTGTCGGGTTTAAATGGGGTGTATGACAAGTCAAATCATCTGCTGTGGAAAAGGCCTATTAATACATGTTGATTCAGCTTCCAAACTCTCCACTCAGTTTAAAACCAGTCTTCTGCATGTGGTGAACTTTTAAACTCTTACATTAGCTCCCTGACACTTAATTGTTACCAGCACACAAACCTGCGCTGTAATCATCTCTACCATGACATATAGCCACACACACACACACACACGCGCGCACATGGGTACTGTATACTGCCTCCAAAACTCTCAGTCAAGTCCCTCTCTATAAGCTTGTAGAGCATTCCTCTCATTCATGGAAGCAGGGCCCTCCTAGTGAAGCGCTTAATTGGCTGCAGATTGCTCTTTAACCTCAGGGTTACACCACACACACACACACACATGCACACACACAAACACAGCGTGCACAAATAGACAGAAGCAAATACACACACACATGCACACACACACACACACACACACACACACACACACACACACACACACACACACACACACACACACACCACTTATGCAGGCTGTTAACGTCTTAAGGGAAATGGAGTGTGGTTTTTACAACTCATTGGGGAGGTCAAAGGTCAGAAGATTTGTAACACACAATCCCCAAGGATCTGTCAGTCAAGGCAAAGATGCCATGATGACTACCACACACAAACATGGACTTTCTTTCTCTCTCTCACACACACACACACACACACACATATATATATATTTGGATGCTTACTCTGTCACCTCTGCTCGTGTCTGCTTTTCAGTTTTTTTCCTTCTGTCTCTTCACTGATCGGAAAGTTTCTTCTTGTTGACGAAGACTAGGCCAACATGCAGGACTGAATCAGACGCAGTCGACATGACTTTAGATTTGGTTCAGTCGGCTTCGGTCTTGCCAGTCACCTCTGTGCTTTTGGCCCACGTGGAACATCTCAGTCCCAGAGCTATCCATTTTAGCCCTCTGCCCATCCGGGCTGGCTGAGACAGTTCAGTCCTTGAGTTTGCTGCCCATGTGTGACTGCCTGCCTGCCCTACTGGGACAACAGTACTCCTCCACAAAACAGACGCTCAGACTGTCATTGAGATTGAAAGGCCTCGAGACAAAGGCCTCTTTTGGTTTTATCAGTGTTAAAAGAATTTTGAACAAACAAATGCAGATTAAAGCTTTGCAGATATAACATTTTACATTTGTGTAATACAATTGTAATGTAGATGACATTTAGGACACATGTCATAATTTGAAATATAATTTAGATATTTTTCTTGTAGACATTTCTTTGTGCATGCGTGGGTGTGTTAGTCGCTTCTCTCAGTACTCCCTATTGTTTATGGTACACAGTGAATATGTTTTTCTACATGAATCACTCTCCTCTCAAAAAAGATTTAAGATCTGTGTTTCTCTCCCAAATTAACTTCTTATCTCAGTGCATGTAGGAACTTACTGCTAATACAGCATTGTTGCGTTTGATGGGAATGAATAAGAGGCAGAGATTCTAAGGAAGACCAAAGGAAATTAAGGGGAGAGGAGAAAGATGGAAAATTGCGCAAAGTGAAAATGAACTTTATCGTCATTCAGGCCGGTCAACAAAAGGAAACAGGACAATGAAACTGCAGCTGAACTCAAGGTGCGAATCAATGGCATCGGTAACAAATAATGCTCAATAAGATAGATAGTGTGTAAATGTAACTCTGGGATTTATTATTTGAAGCAATGAGTCAGTTAAATGTTTTTACTGCTGTAAAAAACATAATTCACAGCATCTGATTTAATTAATGACGAAACACTTACGTTTTTTTTTTAAATAAAGCGGCATAGGAACCTAGTGGCAACTCAGTAATACCAGCCCGTCCTGCCATTGTACAGGCTTATGAATGATTAAGCTACTGTAGCAACAGGGGTAGATCATATTACAGACGCCATTTTGTTAGCTCCCCCTGCAATATTTCATATCTCCACCAGTTGTTTACAAGATATATTACAAACAAGATGATGGTGATGCATATATTGATAAACGCGTGTGTGTTTGTGTGTGTGTGTGTGTGTGTGTGTGTGTGTGTGTACGCAGCCAGGGTGGCATGCTCAGAGTTAATGCCACAAATTGTTGTTAGATGCAGGTCTCCCTCTGCCATGCGTTTTGGACAGGAAGGCAACGTGATTGGCTTTGTTCAGTCTTCCTGGCAGCCGACACCAGCTGACATCTGTTCCCTCCTAACCACTCAGACTTATCTCCATCAGGGAACATGCGCGCGTACACACAGACACACACACACACACACACACACACACACACACACACACACACACACACACACACACACACACACAGTCAGGCACACAAGAGAACAGGCACATACTGATTCACACTCATACACACACACACACACACACACACATGCACACAATCACATTTATGCTCGTGAGGGAGAAGACAGAAAAGACAGGGGGCAAGCAGACCCTGTATACGCTTAAATAACCACTCACTTTTACACATGCGGTCAGATTTTTTTTAAAGTTCAAAGAAGCAAATAAGTGCATTCACATTCAACAAATGCTAAAAAACAGACTTGAATAGATCAAGACAAAATGTGCTCATAAACTAAACTGACACACACACACACTCTATGTATAGTATACACATGTATAAATCATGTGTGGTTTATCATATGTACTAAGTCGTATTGTATTGAAATGATTACGAAAAACTACACTGGTATTGTAAATGCGGGGAGAAAGTGACTGATTTGCTTATGCATTCGGGACTGATTGTGGCGGCATTTCAAATCTTATTGCATTGCTAATTTATATTATTGGCAGCTGAGTCCCTGGAACGTAGGCCTGGGCGTATATCTTAGACATGTGGAATCTGAAGGCTGAGTGGCACAGACACTCTCTGGGTAGACAAATAAAGAATTTCAGTCAGTTTTGCCTCTCTTAAGCAAATAACCGTCTGCAAAACTGGCCGGTGTATAAAAGACTGCCTTTCTTTTGCCTCTGAGATGAGAAGATGAGAAAAAAATAAAAAGACAGAGGTCTGCAGAGTGAGAGGGGGAGGCTGTTTGAAATTAGCCCTCCACTCTGGGGTCCTGGGAAATGAACGTGACACGTCCAGATTTTGTGTTTTTGTTGCAATTACAAGAAAACACCAGATGAATTCTATGCGAGCCATGTGTGCTGGTTTGTGTATGCATCAGTGTGTATGTGTGCATGTGGTGAGTGTGTACACATATGGATGTGTGTGCGTGTTTGTGTGTGTATGTGTGAGCAGGTGGCGGGCATATTTGAAGATGACAGTAGGGGTCTGACCCATGCCAGGCCCAATAAAGCAGCCTTGTGATGGAGCTTATGTGACACACTATCCCTAGGGCTCTGAGGTCTTTCTCTCTCTCACACACGTGCACAGCACACAAACTCACAAGCACTCACACACGCGCAGCGCCTCACTTCCCGAGTGGTGCTCTCCGTCAGATCGCGAAGGCTGCACTCATTGCTGCTGGTGCGTGCTAAGTCTGTGTGTGGTCTAATGACGACACGTTGTACAGTCAGCACTAGTGCTAACGCTATTGATCCAAGTTGTCACCTCTGCATTTTATACACCAACTCATATTTCCAGTTGTAGCAACCACCCACATCTGTTTTGAAATGTTTTGAATGCTGCTCGCACTTGTAAAGTTGAGGTGAATGCTGTGCGTCACACTAAACAAGAAAACCACAGCACAATACACAAAAGACTCACATGCATAATCATACAGTAATGCAATTTGAAAACTCTGTCTCTGAAAAGTTTATGCAGACTCATAGTATTAGTTTTCTGTTCAGAAATATTGTAGCTTCAGTATTTGACTGAGAGAGTATTAAATATGCAGTGTTTCCTTTATATTAGTCAATTATAATATTGGATAGTAAAGAGGTCTCATCTGTCTACACATGCCAACCTCATAGCCTAAACTATTTTTGCAACACTTGACCCTTGAACTGAACCAGGTTTAGAAATGGTCCTCCTGTGAATAAAGCCATAAGGCTAACACGACCAAAGGAAGTCAGAATTCTGCCATTATAGATCCGCTTGACAGTAATGCTGTGAGGCAGGCACAACTTTCTCTGAGACAGAGAAGAAAACAGGTTGGATGTTACCTGTCAGACAGACAAAAATCCATCTCATCTCACAACTCACAACGTAAGTTCTCTCTGATGCTCTGCCTGCTGTTGGGAGACACCTTTTTTGTGAGCGTGTGGTTATATAAAGAGATGCCTTGACACCTTGAGGTGGATGACTTAAGCTACTTCTTATCTAAAACAAAAAGAAAAAACACATCCATGCCATTGCTTTTAACAGCAGAAACAAGTACAGGTTATCGACAACTACAAGCTTCATGGCACTGAGATCGTCCATCTCAGTGACTAATGACCTTTTAATGGCTCCCGAAGACAGGATGTACTCAGTCCTTGTGCTTGAAGACCTTAGTGCTGTCTTTGACACACTTGATCACAGCATTCTCTTAGACAGATTAAGGCACTGGGTAGAAATGGTTCTATTCTTCCTGTTAAACAGGAGGTTCTGTATCTCCATTAACAACCACATATCACCTTTGTTAGTGTCCCGTCTGGTGTCCCTCAGGGTTCAATTTTGAGACTATTCCCTTTTTTTCATATAGTCACAGAGGTTGAGGTTGAAAAAACGAATGCCACAAAATCTTCTGTCGCTCAATGTGAGCAAAACAAAAATTGTGCTAATGGTTTCCCAGCTCATAAAAAACAAAAACAAATGCTCCATTTGTTGGAAACAAGAATGACTTAGAAAAGTACCAGAGAATAATTAAATTACACCCATATGTACAACTTTTGGCAGATTGGCAGCGATGTTGCCCTTATTTGAATCTAAATCCACAAAAATACAGAGAAGACACCTTTTCCAATGAAATCATTGAAGGTAAACGGTAAAATTCATTTTTGATATCTGCACAAACTCTTCTGCAGCATGTTTAAAGTCTCTCAAGAGAGTTTTATTTTTTCTCCCCTCTTGTTTTTTCCAGACCGATTAATCATCTTTAATGTTTTATTGTTCAATAGTTCAGCCGTGAAGTGTGAGCTTTCATTTTACATTACAAGGATTACACATTTAGCATCGCACATTGTAGTGTCTGAAAAAAGCTTAAGGTAAAAAGTATAAATGTCTATCAGTCTCTTTCCCGGCCAAAGACAAAGTGTGAACTAACAAGTGTCCAGCAGCTTGTAACACAAAGGGCCATCTACACATGTTATTCAAGAGAAGCAGTGGAACCTGGCCAGGCATCGCCGTAAAAAAGAGCGAGAGGGGGGAGAGTGAATGAGCCATGCTCTATAGTGATTTGCCATTTATAATTGGCCCGCAATGGTAGATGGTGGCTGGCAAGGATTTATAAAAAAAAAAAAACACACAATCTGTGCCTGCGGTCGCGGCGATGCATCGCTAATGACAGAAAGCCAGAGTGGTGCGGAAGCTCAGCAGCGTTTGGTGGCTACGAGGCCAGTACACGCAAATATGTTCACAAACACATCTCAGATAGATGATGTTTCGTGGTAACAGATCATAAAACTGTGGGTATTTTTTATTTTAAGTGCTTATTTCCACAAGTGCTAGAGCTAAAGCTGCCACGCTTGTTCTCTTGTAAATTTCATATTCAAATGTTCGAATCAAACGTAACAGACCTGCTCCACATAGTTACTCCCACTTTCACTGGGAGTTACACATTACAATACTAGAGCAGATGGGGGGGGGGTCCCAAAGAAGACACAAAAAACACATCTTATCCAAAAGAAATGGGAGATAGTCAGACCAAGTCAGTTATTTGTAATTATGCCCAATTCAAAATGTGATCGACCCCAACAGACGCATGATACACTTCTATTTGATAAGCATCTGTGATGGAAAGCTGCAGGAACACCAAGTTTCTTCAAAATTAAAAAAAAAATGTCACTTAGAATATATTTATTGAATTTTATGATCACAAACGAAACACAAATTGGAAAACAGATTATGAAGGGATATAATAATGATAATATGAGCCTGAATAGCAAGTAAAGACTAATTACTTAGTTGAGGATACTTAACAACTACAGCCAACATCAAAAGAAACGAATGTTGATGGACAGCGGGCTCCAGTGTCTTTGTTGACCTATCTACCAAACCTACTCCAGCCGTGGATTTTGCAGCCCTATAATAACATCTCAATCTTTTCACCTATGCTCCTGAAAAACAACAGTCATAATTCCTATGGCATCTGGATGGTTTTGTCAATTGAATGTTAACATACTGTATGTTTTTCGGGCATTAACTACAACATACTGTTATATAACAACACAACAACATACCAAATGCTGTTTGGAGAACTGTGTCAGCAGTGCCTGCCCTACAAAACAAAATCACAGTGCACACACTCATCTTATTTTCATCAATCAATGATTATGAAGCACCATGTGATCAGGGATGAGAGTTTGGATCCATTTGGATATTAGACATACACAGATGCAAAGCCTGCATTAGTCAAACGGGGCCCTACCAAACCTGATTAGAATGTAATGTGGGCCCTGCTTGACTTGCATACAAGGTTGGTTCTTGGTTACGAATAGTAAGTGGACCTGCGACCTCTAGCTGGTGGTCGAGTATCATGTTCAAGGGCACTAGGGCAGTTTTCGTTGAGACAGAGTGTTTTTCCCTTAATTTCCCCACCCACTTTTCCTAGTGTTTCAGTTTGGAGAATCAAATCAGCAACCTTCCACAAAACCTCTTGTCTAATCTCCAGCTTACACCCCCCCTCGCACTGCAGGGGAGGGACGCTCAGGCAGGCAGAACAGGGCCCAGATGCCCAGCCATGGATAAGGATTTTTTTTGATAGAGCCCCCACCATTACCTCACCCCCATCTCTTCTCATTCCCGATGCCTTCTCCATAAACAATGAAAAGTTAATGAAGAGGTAACTTAATGATGTAATGAATATGGCAGAGCCCAAGGTCAAAGCTGGCTACAGACTGGAGCTGGGCACAGGACGGGGCCAGGTGATAACACATGGTTTTATATGCCTCCCTTTCTTACACACAGACAATCACAGAAACACAGTCTCAGTGTGCATGTAGATCTTCATATTATGTCCCTGGCTTGGATCGTCTGCAGAAATGTGCTATGTTGCTTACATCTGTGCTTTTATATCTTGTGATGGAGGGAGGTCTGTGTGTGTAAGTGTGTGCGTGCATGTATATGTGTATGTATCTACATTTATGTGTGTGTAGAGATGGAGGGATAAGGGTGTTTGAAGTATTGTGGGTAGTAAGAGTAGCTGTGCAGCTGTGTGTATTTGTGTGTTTTGCATTCTTTCCTGTTTTCATAAGGGAAAACGAACTGCTGTGTGTGTGTGTGTGTGTGTGTGTGTGTGTGTGTGTGTGTGTGTGTGTGTGTGTGTGTGTGTGTGTGTGTGTGTGTGTGTGTGTGTGTGTGTGTGCTTGGCAGTAAAGGGACTTGTTCTGATTTTGGAGCTGGTGATTAAAAATTGAAAAGGTTTGAATGACACAGTTGAGGATTTGGCATAACCAGGTACGACCAATACTACCCCTACTTGTTGGACTGACTGGAGGGCACTTGTGTTTGTGTGTGTGACAGTATATTTGGGTTACGTATGTTATGACTTTAAAAAGTGTAAACCAATTACACTTTAAAAATACATTAATTTGGTAGCAATAATTTGTTTTAGAACAGTTAGAAAAATCCTGGAGTCCATAGTGTGTCTGTCTGACAGTTGCTGGTCTTAAGTGTAAAAGTGATGAAAATTCCAGCCCAACATATCAGTTTCATTGAGAAGGGGAGCACATGATTAAATTTAAAAGAAAGAGGGGCAATGGTATGAAGGAAAAGGAAAGGTGATAAGAAAGGCGGGAGACCATCTGAGTTCATGGTGTACAGCTTACCCAGCAGCTAGGAGCTCTCCATCTTCGATCTGTTTGGCCTCCGCTGGGCTAAAGAAGTGTCTGCGCCTCACTTTATCCCCTTATAGCCTCTCACACCACAACATACAGGAGAGGGGAGGAGGAGACTGAGAGAGGGTGGAGGAGGATGCAGAGGGAGACAAGTTGAGAGGAACCCTGATGAATATAATGCAAGAAGGAAAGAAAAAGAAGCAATGGGGATGGTGAACCCGAAAAGATACATATTTCACTAATGCACACACTTGTTAAAAAGCCACAGGTTTTTCATTGTAAATATTACCTGCAAAAAAAAACTTGTAACATTGAAAATATAAATCATTATGAATAAGGCATAAGGCTAGTTAACGAGCTTTGATAACTTACAGTATATATGTTTTAGAACGTAAGCTAGCTCCTCTTTTATTCCCTGTAACACAAAGTCTTAAACTTATTTAGTCTGGTGTAAAACTGTTTCTTTGGCTCTGCCTGTTGACCTTAACCCCCAAAACATGCATCTCTAGCAGCTCCACTAATAAGAAACAACTGTTTAAATATTCCACCTGCTCACATATTTGCCCTGTGTGGTCAGAGGCTCAAGTTTAAGTAAGGTTATACATCGCAGGGAGCAGATGTAGCCAGCAGCACTGACATACAGTGTAGAGATGGACATGGGTCAACCACCAAGGCTTCCTTTCAGAATGAAAATGCTGTGCTGTGTTGTAGACACCACCTTTCTCAATTGGATCCACAGAGAAAATAAGAATGTTTCTTCATGTGTTTCCCATCATGATGATTTCACCAAGCATTTCATACAGTGCAGCTTTTTGTAGAAGCATTGTGAGGTCTTGTCTCCTCTCTGCGTAAATATGTGAATTTGAGAAGAGATAATTTGTCTCAAAAATGTAAATCTTAAAAATCTCGAATTGGACAAACACAATTTCTTTTAAGGCGGTCCAGTAAGAAACTGGTTAGGGATCTGTTATTGAAAGTTGACAGACTATTTGAAAGGTCATATTTTGATGATGAGAAGTACATAGAGTGAGCACTCATGCCTTTCATGCCTTTCTTCAAAATAAAATCATTCTACTTTGTCGAGTCGTCCTGTTGTCTTGATGAAGATGTCTGAATCAATAAAAGCGGTTGCAGACCTGACACTTGGGCGAGTGAGAGGGAGGTAACTAAAAGTCAGGCTCTGAGATTCCAGGATTTTGCCTTCGGCCAAAAAAAGAAAAGAAAAGAAAAGTAACTTTACCGTTGTCATTAGAGTAGTTATCATGCATTAGCTTGGAGGTATAATTTGGGTTGTTTACTATAGTACGTGAACATTACTGTCAACCTGAAAACAAGCCAAACCTCAATGAAAACTTTGGCAGTTCAATAATCTTTTGCTTGATAATCTATATGAAAAAAAGAATGAAACAAATCTTAGTGATGTATAGCCCTAATTTTATTAATACTTGTAGGAGGTGGGGTTTATGAAGCACGTTTTTAGGAGATTGGATTGTTCTTCCTTCTTGAATTTATCAGTTGGTCTGTTGGTCCATCTACTGATGCAACAGGGAACAGAGAAAGAAATGAGGTTCAGATGTTGTTCATTTGGTGGAAATAACACTACAGTGACTTTTTCTGCAGGCAAAGAAAGTTGGCTCTTTAGTCCAAGCAGTGTATTTCTTGCCCATTGATGTAGAACGGGTGAAGTGTGGCCCACCTATCTACTGTAACTCAGTGATCATTGGGTCCTTTTTTACTTGGATATGGATTAAAAAGGAAAGTCGTAGCCAGATTTCAGAAGGATGAAGCTGCTGTACAGTGTGTTAAAGTATCAACTGCAAGTTGTTTTGTCTTCAATCCTCGAGTCTACGCTGTGCGTTCCTCTTTTATTGTAGGTCGTGGTGTGTGAAGTCTTTGTAGATGGCAGTGCCCAAGGCATCAGTCACAGAGTCCCTCTAACTAACCCTCCATTGAAATCCATGTGTTGAAGTGTTTTTGGTGGCTCAGGAGGCTGCAGCATTGCAGCTTCCCTTGCTCACAATCTTTATCATGAGTCTCTCCCTCTCGTGCATGTTTTTGCTGTCAATCTTCTCTGTGTGCTAAAAGCAGAATATACTTAACTTAGCATCCGCGAGGGAATCTGTGATACATCTGAAATGATAATGCAGTGGTACCATAAGGAACTATAGATATTATATTTTAAGCATGGGTGCTGTATTATTATTATTATTATTATTATTATTATTATTATTATTATTATTATTATTATTATTTTAAGATAAGAACAGAATATCTGCTGTGACTGTTTTATAAAGGTCAGAGAACTGCTGACCGGGACCGTTTTGAATATTACATACAATCACATTGGTTGCACTCTCATTTAAAAAAACCATAATGTAGCTTGAAAGCGGTTTTAAGACGTATTTATCCTTCGTGTATATCTCACCCCAAAGATAAGATAAACATGTGCTTTGTTGTCTGGTTTCAATATAATCTGTCTTTTGCCAAGCCTCAAACTCTGCAGATGCCGTCACATACAGAGGAAGAACAAGGCCAATCAGAAGTGCAGGAATGTGTAGACATTTTGCTACTAATGTGCTGACAGCATACACCAGTTCAGCCATTCACTTTTAGAATCTGGTTCTTTATAAGAACACTGTATTTATTGTGAATTCACAGTGGACTGTGGTCATATGTTCAGCACAGGAGGTCTGCTCTACAAAATTATAAAATGCAACAGCACACTGAACATGTGGCATTTGATTGGACACTCACATTGCACAGTTTGATCTTCTAAGTTCCATTGTTAGCCTGCGAGAAACACCTGTGTAGGTTGAGTGCTGTGTTAACTCTGGGTAATTTTGACAACGTGTAAACACGCAATCTCCCCATCAAATTCCATTAAACTCTGCAGGAACACAAACACACCACACTCCAAAAAGAAGCCCCCAAGCAGCGGCATTAAACAAGTGCTCTCATTTGGACATAAATAGTGTGATCGTACTCTCGTAAATCATGCTGAGATTGTACATTTGGCCCGGGAAAAGGCTTCAGGTTCGCACAGACCTTCTGTAAACAGGTTCTCCTCCAGCCTCTCACAACTTCAGCGTGAGTCAGTGGATGTGTGAGACTCTTGTGTTTGTGTGCATATGTGTGTATGTAAGGTTACCGAGGCTTGATCCATTTTAAAAGGAGTCTTGCTGTAATCAAAAACAATAACCGCTCAAAGCATAAACTCTTCCAACGACCCCCCCCCCCCCCCCCCCTACGCACTCCCCCACCCTTCCCTTGAAGTATGAAATAATATTCTGTGTGTGGGCCCTGGCCGAATGCTGAGAACGCAAACATTTCACAATAAAGTTGTTTAAATGAAGGCCTTGGCATAGATGGCTGGGAGATAAAGGACATGCTGCGTTAATTACAAGCGCCCGTTAAAATAAACCACTGGTGTAAAATATGACTCTCTCCCATTCTCTGGGATTTGAACCTATAAAATGTCACAGAGGTGTGTACCTCACATGAGCTGTTTGGAGACCAAACACAACAGCAGCTCTTCTGGTTCATACACTGACAGACAAAAAAGGGAAGAAAGAGGGGAAAGGGGCAAGATCAACACAAAAAAAACACACACACACAAAAAACAGAGCTCTACAATCAACAAAGAAAGCAGTGTTTACTCTGCATTTAAAGACTTATGAATTTTTCTCGCCCCCGCCTTGCCTTTGCGTGGCATTAACTGAAAGGGAAAATAGCCCAGTTAAGCACCGGGTTTATTATTCTTCAAACTCTTGTCTGAAAAGTAATATGCTTTAAAGGCACAGTAAATGTGCTGGTGCTCTCCCCCCTGTATCTGTTTCAGCGGTATGTGTGTGTGTTTAAGTGAGTAAAGTTACATCGCAAAGAGAGGCAGGGAGATGGATTATTTTTCCTGAAGGATGGACTTAAGTTTCTGCTCTTTGCTGCTGGGTGGCCCACTCCTCTTTAGCCGTGTTAACATAAGAATGGAGTGGTGGCCACGGGGTGAGAGAGGGGAAGGAGGGGTGGGGTCGCCGGGTAGCCGGTTTAAATTATTCTGCGCCTCTGCTGCTGCATAGCAGGAGCTGTTGTTATCCACTTAGAACATCAGACAATTTGTTCCTTCTCCCTCTCTCTTCTCTCCCTCTCTCAACCCTGTGGGCGTCTTTATTCTGGACCCTTTGTACCAGTGTTATGTTATAACGCCTGTCCGGGCCAGGATTGATCCACAATCCCTTCCACTCTTAGGCCTCTCCTTATCCTGCAATTTTAATTCATGATAACTGCTGTCGCTTTGAAATCTGCTCAGATTTTAACCCCTTCAGAAAGTCTAATTTTTTTCCGTACTTGATTCGGCAGGATGATGTGTTTTACCTCAGACTCAGCCAAACTAATCAATCCCCTGTTGTAGTGAAAGACTCTGCCCCTGTGAAGATTACCTCAAAACCCTAAATATCAAAATGTTAACTCTCCTCACCGCGGGCTGTCATCCAAGCTCAGTGACGAGTGCGGTGACGCTTGCAGGCCCAGATGAGGAATGCAGTTATGAGGAGATGTTTGTATACATTCAGCCTGTGCTTTGGAAAGCAGCGCTGGTGGTTGAGCACAGCTTAAAGACATCTGGATGCGATGAAATGCCATTTGTCTAAACAATCAAGAGTCTTACCAGAGCCACCCAAAGTGTGCTGTGCTTTTAGTACATACTTGTGCAATGTGCTTCAACAGAAACTGTTATTGACAAATATTTCATTGCGACAGCCTCATGAGATCTCTTTTTTCCCTTTTTTTTTACATCATTCCAGCTCTCTGCTATAAACATAAAGCATTTGTGACTGGTGTGTTCTTGAGGATGGATGAGATGCAGTCAAGTTCATTTAAAAAGAGTTGGGGGGTGGAAATGAAGAGAGACATAGAACCGTAGATTAAGACTGACACGAATCAGTGAGATTGGAATCTAAATACTCAAGATAATATAATGCTCATTCTTCTAACTGAAAGAAAAGAAAAGAAAAAAAGGCGAATAATAACCACTCATATCTCATGGTTGACCAACAGCAATCGGTTCATCAAAGCATTCCAGAGAATTGGAATTAACTTGTCTCGCAAAAGGTACAATATCAACATGTCAGGATGGATTTTCTGTGCACGCAAAAGACACAAATTCACATGACAAACACCCAGAAAGAGAATGAGCCATCATGTGTCAAAAGAAATGCCACACCTATAGATTTATTTCCTCCTTAATTCCATTTAAACAAATGGTGTGGGCAGTCACGGCAGCTAGTGCTCTGACTATAGCAGTGGTGTGTGTGTGTGTGTGTGTGTGTGTGTGTGTGTGTGTGTGTGTGTGTGTGTGTGCGGGGGGGGTTGGGTTGGGTTGGGGGGGGGGGGGGTGGGGGGGTGTTAGTGAAGGGGGCAGGCAGACATGACTTGGATAATAAGCGTCATGGAATCTAATCAGATTTCTAAGAGGAATTGATTGTTGTGAGGCAGCCGGTGCAGGAGTGGGGTTGACAATAAGCTGAAATTTAAGTGTTAATTTTTATGCTAATCCTCTGGCATCTCTGTGTGATGCAATTTGGTCCAGCAGCCCCTCGACTTTGCGGCGCAGATATGAAATTGTCCCGTGCACAGAGAAAATGTCAGCTTGCCAGACCCTGAAAGCTTGTAATTTATTAGGTATGTTTCTATTAGTATGTGTCACAGTTGTTAGAGAGCCACATGCGCAGGCAGGCAGCCACACCACCTCGTTCTCTCCCTCGCTTCCTCTCTCTTTCCCTTTATCTCACTCTTTCTGTCCCTCTACCCTTAACTTGCCTCTTCCTCGTCTTCCTGTCACCAGCGTCTTCTGCAAGTATTACCGTCCACTTTTTTAGTACACATGCACAAGTACGCACACACACGCACACACGCACGTACGCACACACATGCACACACGCACACAAAGGCACACACCATGCTTGTTCTTAAGATGGTCTCGGCTCAGTGGCTGCTACACTGGGGCCTTAATGTATTATCATATATCGGGTGGTCCTTGCCCCCTGGACAAAAGGCTATTTAATACAATTTAATGACATTCCCAAAGATTGGCGGCGGTGGCGGCGGCTGGGAGGTGGGGGTGTGGTGGTGGGGAGAGAAGAATTTAAAAAAAAAAAAAGAAAGGCAGAGGCCCAGATGAAAATAGCATCTGTGTTTTTCATGGCTCACCCATGCAAACATTGCAGTGTAAAATGTGTGACTTTCCATCCTCTTTCTCTCCCTCGCTCTCTATCTGTTGCTGGCTGCAGAATCAAATCTAGTTGGGGGGCTTGATAAAGCTACAGATGAATAGACTTTCAAAATCACCTTCTATCAGGGCCTTGGCAGGCTGCCTAAGATATCCAGTTGTCCTCTTTACTCTTTTAGTTTAGTCAAATTAATAATGCAACAATGTAAAGATTCCGCCAGAGGGTCCATCAACCTCTATTCAGTAGGTGTAGGTGTATTTAAATTCTATATATAAAATGTTTCATTGTAACTGGCTACATCTGCCTTTCCTGTGCAGTATTCAAATTGCAAATCCATGCACAAGGGATTCACAGGAAATGTGAACATGATACAGAAGATCAAAGCCAGGGTATGTGCAAGTTTCACTTACAATGGGCAAAACAAATTGGGCCCGACAATGTCTCCTAAAAATTAGGTGCACATTTTTGAAACAGCAAATATGTATTAAAAGAGGTACCTTGAAAGTAGGATGAGCATTTATAGAGGGCAAAGTTAATATTGACATTTTTTAAATGAAATAGATCAAATGAAAAATCTTTTATTTATTTTTAAGATAGACAGCATGTAATCAACTATTACCATATTTTGGTTCTCTTTCCTAATGGGCATGTCACGGATTCTCCCTAATTCCACTGCCATGTGAATGGGTGTAAAACATTTGTGGGAGAAATCTTAAGAAAAATAAAATATTTGAATTCATAAATGATTGAGTACAAATGGAGGACCTCTCAAAGATAAGGTTACACCCCTGGCTGTACCTGAGAGACTTGGCCACTCTTTGTAACTCAAAGCATTAAATTAATATGTGTGATACTCATTTCCTGAGTAAATACAACAGTGGTCAATAGTTAAAGCTTAGTGCACCAACAGTATTGCAAGTGAATAAGCAGAACACGTCACTGTAGCCCCCATCCCGACATTGTCCTCTGGAAAACATGTTTCTATGCAACTCAACTGAAACAGAAAACACCTTTTGTAGGACATGTAATCGCTGGCTGTATTATCTTCAGAAGCTAAATATTTTTGAATGAATAAAGCTCCGGTTAGTAACCGCAGCCGAGTTGCCTGGAGGTTGTTGGAGTGGATGGTGGGCGTGCAAAGTGCAAAACTGTCACACCGATGAGAACGAGACCGGGGCTCGCATCCACAGCCCTGTCAGTGGTAATAAGTTGAAGTATCAAAAGTGCTTCAAGTAGACATTTAAAGATAATGCTTTTGCTTAAATTATAAAACAGTGTATGAAGTTGCTGTGCTTTTTAATGTTAAACCAGACCACAACCTTTCCCTAATTTGGCAGAAAACAAATATGTCCACTGGTAACATTTTATCGGTATTTTCAGTTGGAACATATTTGTGACAATAACGTTTCCTTCAAAACATATTTTCCTTCTCAGTTTAGTTGTATTAATAACCTAATTATTAGGACAGGGTGCCCCCCCACACTCATACACACACAAGCTATTAATCACCTGTTGCAACAACATTTTTTGAATTTTGATTAAACAGTGGAAAAGTCAAAAGTGCACTATATGTAAGTATACTATTACAATTTTTTTTCTCACCATCGTCTTTCTCAAATTTAATTTTTTTGCTTAAACCTAAGCACACATGCAATGTAGAAAATACAAATGCAGAACTTTGTGGACTGTGGAAATGTTGCCAGTGAATAGCATCAATGCAGCGGTTACGTTTCCTCATATTTAAACAGGAGGCGATAGGATTTCGCTTGATTAGTAATAAAACGCTGCTGCCATTACAAGCAGTAACCACAGGTGTCACCAAATGAATCAGAATCTTAAAAATCTTAAGAATCTTAAAATAAAACCATTAGTCAGCCCTGTGAAAGGCTGTCGACCTGTCCAAGATGTACCCTGCCTCTGGGCCAATTCTATCTGTAGTATATGCATATCTCTAAAGTAGCCACTATGCTGTCAAATGAATGGAGTCCCTCCAAATCATAGCATGAGATAAAACTACTTATAAAATTGAACTCAAATTAAATTTTCCCAGTAGTAAGTACTGGTAATCAGTGTTGGCAGAGATTCTCATCAGTAAGGAACAAGAATTGTATTCTCCTCTGCTGTATTTTTTCTCATCTCCCTCTTTATGTTTAAACACCGCTAACATCACTGTGCTCCTTGCTCGTGTATTGAGTGGTACTAGAAAGCCAGTCAAAACCGTACTCAGTGGGCCCAGAAAACACAGTGAAAGGTTTGGATGCAATTCACATATAGGTCAATTAAATGCAACAACATCTGCTCTCTCCCTACCATTTGCATATAGCATTCATATGTTAATGATGTCCCTTGTTTTTTTTTCACATGTGTGTATGTGCATATGTGTTTATGTGCGCTATTTGTTTCTCTCTGTGTGTATATTTTTTTCTGTACTTCCTCCCCTCCTCCCAGTCTCTTTGTATCACCAAACAAAAAGAGATGCAGAAAATTTGGATTCATACTTCCCTTTTAGAAAAAAACACAGATACGCCCGTCCTATTTTCACTTCCTCTCGCCTGACGATTAAAGGGGAGGTTAGACGAGTGCCACAGTTGTTCCATTGCTGTGCCCCTGATTTCGACAAGAAGCCCCTTTAACGGCAGAGAAGGCAAGGCCCTATCTCTTCTCCAAGCAGCTTAATGCTTTATAAATCAATGATGACACAGATGGACTAGCGATAATCTATTTAGAATGCCTCACAGCAAATATTGTTGTGCAGATGATTAGACAGACAGTTATTTTAACTCAGACCCCTAAACCCAATCTCCCGCTTCTCATGATGCTCCTCAGATTTATAGTGGTAATTTGGGATTTGATATTTTCGTTATATGAAATAAATTTGGCAAAAAAGAGACGTACAAACACGTAGTAATTAAAAGTGAAATCAAGTTGTGGCGGTGGGGTGTGTGTTTCTCTCTGTGCATGTGTGTTTAAGATAGTTTGTATGTGTGTGTGTGTGTGTGTGTGTGTGTGTGTGTGTGTGTGTGTGTGTGTGTGTGTGCGCGTGTGCGTGTGTGTGTGTGTGTGCGTGTGCGTGTGCGTGCATGTATTTGGGCAGCTTGAGGGACAAAAGACATGAGGAGGTTCTGGTGTCTGTGCCAAGGCCATAATAATAAGGCATGTTTCTTTAAAGAAGGGGGAGACAGACCTTTAGCTGAATTATATCTCCAGGGTATGTGTGTGTGAGTGTGTGTGTGTGTGTGTGTGTGTGTGTGTGTGTGTGTGTGTGTGTGTGTGTGTGTGTGTGTGTCAGACAGTCTGGTGACACAAGGGGGGTTAATGGCAATCCAGGATCTCTGCCCCTTTTCATGGTCGATGGGTCTCAATTTGGCGTGCAGGGGTGGAGAGGAGGAGGAGAAAGGGAAGAAGAGGAGGAGGAGAAAAGAGCTGAGGAGGAGTGCAAAAATGAAGTGGAGGTTGTCAGACGTGGCAGCTGCTCGGAGGCCCTGATAAATATAAGCCCTTATTGATCGGTTGAAAATGAAAGATCCCCGAGTGGCGTGCAGTATTTAGCTTCTTGTCTGCCTCACGTCAGCGGTGGCCTTGCCTTGGAGGGATAGATTTTCAGCTGTGCCTCCGGGCACCACAGCGAGCCAGCTTTGATTTCATCTTTAACCTTTTTCTGGCTGCATTCCCTTGACCTCTGCAGTGTCGCTTGCTGAATTTGTTAGATTTTCATCTCGACATTGACCCCCTGCCCCACCTCATCTTCCTCTTCCTCCCCACACGTCACTGTCTTCTCCATCCAGTCCACTCTTCACGTCTATATTTCATTATCACCTCTGTTTCTAATCTTTCCCCTCCACTGTTTCTGCTCCTAGGTGGTTCCAGTAAGCAGTAGTCAGTCGGGAGTGACAGCGAGAGGCCAGTTGATCCTGACAGACACGTTGGACTCCATTATGCAGTTGGGGTGTTAAGGTAAGCTCACACACAATTCATACCTTAACCCGCAGCAAATTGTTCTCGACTTGAAGATTTTTCTCATTTTTCCAAACCCTGTATGATATTTGCTTCTCACACTGTAAGGATAACAGAACAAGACACATACACATGAATAAAAGCACACAAACACTCACACACTCCAACTGTTCGTCATTCACTCACCATTTAGTCTTATCCCCAAAGGCACTCCGTCTTAAACCAAAACACACACACGCACACAGAGACAGTCACACAGCTACAGTACACTGCTTGCTATGTGCACAGACAGAACTTGTAACAATCTGGATTGTGATAATCTATGATAATCATCCACCACATGCCACCTAAAAACGCACATGGGTGGCATTCAACACCCACATTGGCACATTGCTTCCACGCATCTTGCCTCCCTCTGCTGCTCTCCCCAATGTCACTACCTCCAGCGTCAATGTCACTACTTTGTTCCTTATTTCTTTTTTATGTATGAGGAGGCTTGCACTATAACACACCGTGGAGTGGGAAATAGGAACGAATCTTGAACAATTTATGTTTGGCATTAGTGTAATTGAATCCCACTCATATATCAAAGAAAGAAAGTTGCGAGGTGTGGGTGATATAAATGCAAGCTAGGGATCCATGAAAAAACGGATCTGTCCCTCCTCTTTTCCTCGTCTTCGGAACAATGTCCCCCATCTCTTTTTTTATTCTCTCCCTCTCTCCCCTCCTTTAGCTAGATGGATGATAAATTCCCAGCCAGAGAGCCAGCAACAGCTGTTGGCAGACAGGCCTGATATGAGAATAGCAGCATAGGATGAGCAGGCATTAAAAATTAATATGCTATTTAGCCTAGGTGTATTTTAGGTATTTGACATTTTCATGTCCGGGACAGACAAAATTTATTCATAGTACAGAAAAAAATAATAAAATTAAAATAGGTAGAGAGGAAAAAGTAGAGGGAGGGGGAGGAGGAGGGGATAAGGGACACGTAAGGAGGATGCAGGGAACACTAAGTGGGGTGGAGGGAGGGTTTGGCAACACCCTTTATGTAGGTAGAAAACTAGAAGGCTGATAAAGTGGAAACTGTTGTCCAGCAAAACTCCTTTATTTCTATCTACTAATGGAGGAATCCCCTGAAAGATGAGTGGATGAAGGTTCAATATTCAGCCTAACACTTACATGTTGAAGACATGTTGATACAATATCCTCAGCCGAAAACCTGTGTTGTTCTCCCTAGCTGTGCCCATGTTTCATCACTTAAATAATTGCTAATGGTGCATTCACACCAAACGCAAAGCAAATTGTTCACGCGATGAGATTTCATACAAAGTCAATGCAAAGATGTAAATTTCCTGTCACTCGCCCCAAAGTGGAAATATTTGATCTCGAATGAAAAATGTGCGTGACACCAAAGGGATTCAGCGTTGTGGATGAAAATCACCGAACGCAGATCCCGGCACTGACCCAAGCTAGCAGGCCATCAAAACGGCCACTGTTCAGTCTGAGGTAGCACTGGACACGGCAGTCATCCAGACTCAGCTCCTGGAGAAGAGGGTGAGATTTTACCGAGCTCTGCGCACCTCTGGATCGATTTTGTGATCCCACACATGTCGGCGCTGGCTTCTCTGGTGTTTCCACAACAAGTACAATGCAGCTATTGTCACTTCAGCCGGTAGTTGCCCTCTTTTCTGGAGGAGAACTGGCAAATATTTTTGGGTTGTGTTTACTCATGTTGCTTGCGCGAGTACCCCGAGTAAACACAAATGATCCTGCGACCCAAACATTCACTTTGCATTTGGTGTGAACACAGCATAATACCCATATGGCAAATAACGTGTACCGAGACGTTACCATCACAAGGTCCACTGATGTTGTGTTTCTGAAGCTTCCATACACATCTCCTGGCCTTTCTCAATGCATGGAGTTGCCCAGTTGTCATGGAGATGGTTTAGGTGTGATGGAAGTATATAATTTAGTCACTTGATAATAGGTAGTTGTACATGGGGGAGGGGGTGACAGCCTGCATTATCTCTGACCAAAATCCCACACCTGGTTATGTCATAGTAAAGTAAGTGGAGCCTGTGATGAGATTTTCTTGTCAAACCTTAATTTATCGTTTACCAACGGGCAAGCTCGTGCACGTGGTGAGACTTGACACCAAAAAACCTCTATGGAAGAAGGTCAACTAAATGAATTGCTCAACCAAGCATGTGACACAGGAGACTGATGCACGCATTTTCCTTTTTTGAGTAACAGTCAATATCGGTTTATTTAAAGGTAGAGTAAGCTATTCTGGAAAAGGAAGTTGAAAAAATCCACCCCACCCTTCTATGCTCATTCAGAATCTCGCAGTTTAACTCTGCGGTCTCACTTCTGCAGTCAATTTTTGTCATTCATAGCAGTATTAGGGCATTTTTATTCTTCCGACCTCCTCTTTGGACATTTCTCTGCCACCTCTCCTTGACAGTGCAGCTAAATCGTGTAGTATACGATAGAGTTTAACTCCATGCACTTGTGGCACTTAACATTGCTGCTGCTTTCTGGTCTGCCCTTCCAATCATTACTGACAACTCTATATGGTGTGGTGACTGGAGGGTGTGGAATATTACAAAAAGGATGAGGGTTTGGTTTAAGATGATTTATCAAGGGTTTTGGAGGCTGATGTTAGAACAACGCTCTTTGTAGACATTTCAATACCAAGAAGAAGACTTGATGTGAAGACTATGTTTGTTCTGGTTGATACTGGACCTCTAGCAAGATAACAAAATGGTTGCTAATGACTCAATGTCCGTCCAAGAACAAAGAGCCCATAACTCAAGCCCAAATCTGAAGGTTTTATTCCGTTTTTCCAAAAAAAAAAAAAAAAGAATAACACTCAAATTGAATACAATTTTACAACAATTTGCTCAACAATATAAACTTTACATTCTGTTCAGTCATAAACATAATTAAATATATCTTCCAAAATACACCACACATGCAGAAATGTTGGCATTAATTGAAACCATGCGTTTTTATGTTGGATGTACTCTGGTCCTGAATCTCTGACTGCCAGGATTAAGAAGGCCCTGTACGGATACTGAGCCACTCTTCTGCCGTCAAACACAAGACCCCTGGTGGTCCAGACAGTAAAATGTACAAGTCCCATGCTGAGCCATGCTAGGACCTCTGTTTCTTTATCACTCCCTCTCTGCTTCTCTCACTGTCTCTGTCTCTCCCTCTCTCTCACTCCTTGGTGATTAATGGCTAATGCTGCTCTAGTACATCTCTATATCCCTCCTCATCCCTCCCTCGCTAATCGTTGTGAAATCTTAGACATGGCCTGGATTTGGCCTCCTGGAGAAAAAAATGGGGATTGAATGAGATTGCAGGAAGGGACAATTTCCACCTCCCACAGCATCCATATCTTCTGTTTTTTTTACTTCTGAATTTCTTCTTCCACATATCTTTACACCTTTACTCCCTTTTCATCAAGAGGAAGATTTGGGTCAGTCTGGTTGGGTAGAGACACTCTCATCCTCTTTACGACATCTGGGTACAATACAACTCTATTACGGTTTATGACACTTCAGAAAACAATTTTCTACAAATCACAATTTATGTCATGTCTAGGAGCAGCGTGTAATGAGTAGATAGTACAATGTTTTCTTGGGAAAATGGACAACAATTCATATTTCATTCAAAGTAAACTCTGACATCATATAATGTAAAAATATACATTTGGGCTCTATTTAGGCTACTCTATATACTGATTTAAGGTATAAAATGTAAAAAAAAAACACTCACCTGACATATAATATACAACACGCACTGAACACATTTTCAGTCAATTAATTAGATACAATAGGTTAATATAATTTTTACGTATTCCTTGCACTTGATAAAACACATATTTTGTCATCCAGAGAGATTTAAACTATGGTTTTTATTTTTATTAAATTGATTGAAAAGACAAAGCTTGAGGCATTAATGGACCAGCAAGAAAAAAAAGTGGTTTGCATGCCATCTCATACTATCAGTCAGCACTGTATTATTGATTCTGTCCCTGATCATGATATTGTTGTCAGAAACATTAAAAAAGTTCAGCACTTGACAAATTATAAGTATCAATCAATCAATCATCAATCAAATTTTGTTTGTATAGCCCATATTCACAAATCACAATTTGTCTCATAGGGCTTTAACAAGGTGTGACATCCTCTTCCCTTAACCCTCAACAAGAGTCAGGAAAAACTACAAAAAAAAACTTTTAGCAGGGTAAAAAGAAGGTAGAAACCTCACAGAGGACAGGACGACAGACATGCAATAGATGCCAATAGGATCAACCAATAAGTGACAATGGATTTAGGATATGTTGCCCTTAATACTTTTTCATAGTATTCAGTCTTTGAACTTGTCAAATGAAATCAACTTGATTGATTGTTCCGTATATATAGTCAGTGAAGGACCACTGTGAAGGGAAGATGTGGTTGAACTGACCATACTCTGCATGTTCAGTCAAATTGAAGCTGTTTGACAAAACCATCCTAACTCAATCTCCACTTAGCTGTGAATGTGATTGGCCTCTGGGATCTTTCTCCAGCCTTCCACTGATTTCATGGCAACCCTAACCCTATGAGTCAACTTCAATTAGTAGATAAAGATCCTGAGATGTGGTAAAAACCTAAAGAAAAGACAGTAGGTGGAACTTGAGTTAAAGTTACTTTGTCAAACCATTGTTTACAAGGTCAAGAATAGTTTTCACACTCAAATTGATTTAATATTTGTATAGCCTAGTGTATAGAAAACAGGAGTGGATAAATAGATTAAATGGCTGACAGGCCTAAAATGTGGTGTAATCACAAGCTCATTGCAACCAAAGAACTGTTGTGACAGCATCACAACAGAGCAACATTAGTATCACTTCTCGTTGTCTTTATTCATACCTCTGGTTCAGCAATTAGCCCTCTACCAGCTCTTTCCTGTTGCACCCTCATTGTCTGCTAATTATTTTTATTTCCTTCAAATTTTCTTCCTCTTTCACCCTCCCTCACATCTTTTCCCCTCAGTCCCCACTGCTTCCACACTCAGCTGAAACTTCCTGTCGCCATATAGCGCAGCGCTTCATATACGCTGACTGTTATTACCTTGGGGAACGTTTAGCAGCTTCGTGTTTAACACCATAACCTCCGCTACATTGGCAGTGGCAATGGAGAGAAAAACCTGGGAGGTGGAAACTAGAGACGGCTTGTGTTAGGCGAGCGTTCGACTGATCACTACGATAAAAATGACGAGAGAGAGAGAGAGAAAGAGAGTATGTGACAAGACTGCTTGATTTCAACCTATTGGATGATCAATGATTCTTAAGGGGAGGGATAATTTCTTGCGATATGTCTCACTACAAAGTAAACAGAAATCAAAGCCCTTCAAGCTCTGAGACAAAAGCACTATATGAAAGAAACTATCTTAACAACACCTTCATTTCTGCTCTTTTTTCCCCCTCAGTACGTCCCATTGATTTCACGTAACTGGTGTTAAGTGAAACTATTTGAAAAACAATGGATCCACTTGACTTTCTGTCTCAGATTGTCTCCCAGTATAGTCAAATAAAACCTCTAACAAACCTCTCCTTTGCAGTACTTGTGTTTTTACGATTCTTAATTATCTTATCTGATTCTTTTTGATAAGCACTCGACACATTGAAGTTAAATTGAGGCATCAAGTTAAGTTTTCTCCCCCTCTTCCTGGCAGTTCACAGTTTGTGTTGGAGTGTGGTTTTTAATGTTTTCCAACGGCCAATATGCCTTTGGCTCTGCAGCCTCTTGGTAGATTACTATCAGTCCCGATCATTCAAATACACCCAGCCTCCCCTGACTAATATATTGTACACAACAACGAGCCCCCGCCTTGCCCCAGCAACCCTCACTGCTCCACACTCATTCCCCTTCTCCCTGATAGGGATCTGTGGACATTGATGTCTGTCTCATAGCAGTTTTAGAGGCGCAGGGGGCACAACTTGACAGATAACAGGACGACTATCAAAGGAGTCAAAATCGAGTCATGTCCATGTCCATCAATGTGCTGTGATGAGCGTGCACAGGAGAAGAAGTGCACACACGTGGACAAAACACTGACAGCAGCTCAGGGAGAGACGGGGAAGGACTGTTAGATGATTACCAGAAGAAAAAAAAAGAAGTGTGTTCAGGGGGATTGGGCTCTGAAGACAGGAGCGCTTTCTCACACACACACACACACACACACACACACACACACACACACACACACACACACACACACACACACACACACACACACACACACACACACACATATCCATCCGTTCAGGGAGGTTCTTTCTCCGTCCCATCCTCCTCCCAGGATATCAAGTTGTAATTGATATATGGGCTTGGCTGTCTCTCCCCTCCTCACTCACTCATATACGTGTGTGTGTGTTTAGGGCGACTTATCTAGATTTCACCCGTGATTCTTCCTATTGCCCACTAACCAGCGACTTCCCCCAGCGGGATGGACAGAGATGGATGAGCTGAGGAGAAAAAAAGGAAAAAAAAGGTCCATCATTCCTCAAAAGGCCTAATGTGTTATCAAAGTAACTTCCAGCGTATTAGCAACAAGAAGCCCCAACCCCCTCATATCCTCTGCCCCCCCTCCCAGCGCCCTCCACCTCCCTCTCCTCCTTTGTGGCGTTGCTCGCTCGCCTCGGCAAGCTTCCTGAATTAAACTGCCGGTTTCCTGTTCTTTTATATGCACGGCCACATCTGGGGCGCCCGCTCGCAGGGCCCCGCCGCTTAATAACAATCACCTTCCCTTTCACTCGGCCCTGATTGTTTCTAATTCGCCCTGACAGATAGTAGCTGACAAGCCGCCCGCACCTCCCTCCCTCCGTGACCCGAGCTCACTCAGCACACTTATAAGGCCTGTCATTTTTAATATTTGATTTTCACTTCGTAAAAAGTTATGTGTTTTAGAGCTGCCACAGCCACCATCGCCACCCCCCACCCCCTTCTCCCCAGTTGTATGATGAAATCTGTATTTAACTGAAACCACGTAGAGCAGCCATTCCTCCCATCCCTCTCCTTTCTCTGTCCTTTCATCTGTTTTTTGAGCCTCATGCTCTCCGTCTTTCTCCCTTTTTCATTAAGCGTCCTTCTTTCTTTATCTCTTTCTGCCGTCATTATTTCCAACTTCTCCTGTCTTTCTGTCTCTTTTACTCAATCTCTTGCTCTTTCTTATTTTTTTTAAGACAAGTGGTGGGATTGTACAGACTAATATGTAAGCCACTCTCTAACCCACAGTGAGCCACCTTTACAGTCACATTCATCCAGGCGTATATAGGACAAAGCCACACGGTTAAGAACAGAGCTGTGTGTATTGACAAATAACCGGCGTCCACATCCATCCGTCAGACATGCAGCTTACTGGCTTCCAGCTTTATTTGCTTTCCATTGATTCCCATTATAGGTATATGGAGCCATGTAAAATGCATATCAGGTAGACTGATCATTAAATGAAAGAATAGATTCATCGACAGGTTGATGGATGACATTTTGCCGAGCGTTCCCTATAGACTTTCAATAAAAACACAATTTGGAGCTTAAGACAAAGGAAAAGAGAGGCGTGAAGCCATCTAAGACGGAGAAGGAGAAAAAGCAATGATTAGAAGATGGATTTACAAATGCATGGCAGCACGAAACACATCTTCACTACCAATGGGCATTAACACAACATTGGCACGATATAATAAAACACATAACCCCAGAACTAGAGGATAAAATAAAATATGCACCGTCATTCATATTCCTCCATAATTTTTTTGTCCTTAAAGATCACTTTTTGGCATTTTGCTTTTATTTGACAGTTGATATAGATTGAAAAATGATAGGAGACAGTTTGAATTTGGCAGGGAATCAAACCAATATTCATTGTCAGACCGTGCACAAAGTCTTGTCCCAAGGGGCTGAATAGGCCTTTAGGCCTGGAGGGGCCTCTTCCTCTTACAGACTTGTAGTTTTTTGAGCAGCTGAGCAGGTTTTCCAACATCTAGAGAGTTTAATTCAGAGGCTTAATACATTATTATTAAATATTTGAAATGAGCAAATGAATAAGTTTGGGCTTTTTTAAAAAGCATCGTTATATTACTTGAAATTAAGTTTTACTTTATAAAATCATCTGCAAAAATGTATCCATTTTCTAATCTCGTACCTAATGGGTGCCATCCAAGCTGTGCAATACACACTACTTCATCACCAGCTTCCCCCTGGTCCTGCTTCCATCTATAACAAGTAAATGGGTGTAAAAAGGGCACAGAGGACAGAGCATAAAACCAATTAAACAATAAGATCCATGAGTGACTTGCTGAGTAGCCAATCAGGAGCTCACACAAGGGAATCTGTGGGTGCACAAAGAGCACGACTCTCACGCCACAAACCGGGGATTGTGTCCAGACTTTCGTCTGTGGCAACAAAAGCTCTTAGTTTAAAGTTTTGGAAAAATTGTGGTTTTGATTGAATGTGAATAAACACATTGTAAAGACGAGAACTTTGCTGTTGTTGCTTTGTTGTACAGAAACATTTTAGGAGACAGGTTTATGGCATTGGCCTTTCTCCCTTAAAACAAACCAAGAGTGATCATATTTCAGCAACAAACAACTTGTGCTGCCATTTCTCTTATCTCAAACCCTGCCACAACGGTCATGTCATATTCACAGCACAACAAATAAAATATCATCGGATCACTATATCATCCACCAACTCTGCAATCACGTTTTTCCTGTCATTGCAATCAGCCTTGTGCACCCAAACACTGTCTAACAAACACACTCCCCCCTAACCCAGCCATCAAGACATACTTCCATTTTGGGACACCGAGGTGCCTGGGGCGTACCCACTGCCATTCTCCGTCTTTACCCGACGACAAAAACACAACTAATTGGAGTACCACTGCATGTTTTCACTAAAGGCACAATTTAATTACATTTGAGCTGGGAATGAGTATTTTGGGAATGTCTGTATGTTCATTCAAACAAATGGAGCGAATGAAAAGCAATATTTGTTTTGCTTTGATTAGCAAATGGGCAGGGTAATTTGTTAAGGAGAAAAAGAGTGAGGGCAGAAAATCTCTGTTTAACCCCCAGCTTTCCAGCGGTGGATTGCTCACACACACACACACACACACACACACACACACACACACACACACACACACACACACACACACAGACACACGCACACACACACACGCACACACACACACATTTCATCCCCTCCCTAAACATGCCCCTTCCATCCTAAACATTAATGAACTTTTGCTCCTGGCTTTTTGACTCTGACGTCCCTCTTCTGCTCTCTTTTTTTTGTCTCTTCCCCTCTTTTTGTCTGCCTTTCTTTCTCCATGCTTCTCAGTCTCTGTCCTGTAATCCTCCTGTTCATAAATCCTTTATTAATAACTCAGTGAATAATGTAAAGAGTATTGTTTTCTCCAAGGTTGTATTAATAAACATGAATGAATTTATTTGTCTTCACCAAAGCATGATTAATGCACATTAATGCCTGGATATAGCTCACTCTGCCCTGCATCATCAAGCACACATCACCCACCCCCACGCTGTCACTCCTACAAAAAAAAGACCTATCAACATTAAATATTTATGGCATAATATTAATGGTTTGTAAAGAAAATAACAAGTTATTAATCCTCTGATTAACAACTGATTAACCTTTTTTATTAAACACGTGATCCGTGCATCATCGACTCTGGATATGTCGACTGACTGCACTGCAGAATAATTATTTTTGTGTCTTTTCTAATTGCAAAAATCGCCTGGCTGAACTATATGTGTGAGCGTTTCTTCCTCTCGCTCTTTTGCTTTGCAAAGACACACCACTCACACTTGTTCAAACAACATAAGATGTATGTAGCCCGAGATCACGGTGAAGGATAAAGGAAAGGAAGAAAATAAAACACACAAACATAACTGGCACATTCTTTCACATCGAGGGAGAACAAGAGCTTCGCCTAAATTTAGCAGCAAATCTTTTTTAAAACAATGGGGTTTAATTCACATATCCGTTTATTCTGCAGTCACTGGCATGGGGTGGGAAAGTGGAGTGAAAACACAGCTGAAGGACAAAACATTTTCTCTCCTCCTTTTTTGCCTCTGTTCATCTCAAAGCTATTGTCTGTATTTTTAGTTCTTGTCAACTGAAAGACAATTATGTTATGTTTTCTGACATAATGGTACTGACTTCCGATTGGAGACAACTGAATTAAACACAATATGAATCTCTCGTGTGAATCTCTAGTTCAAATCCAAATTATTTTTCAGTAGTGTTTTGAAAACAGTACAGTGAGTGTTTAGTCAAAAGTTAAAGTGCTCATAATTCAAATGTTTGGATTAGATTTTAAATATTTTTTTCTTATTTCAATTTTAACTAGTGTGCTGTATAATCTGTAGAATCAAAAATATTTGTTGCATATGTAAAATTGTATTCTTCAGTGTAAATGGTAACTGCATCTATCACACAACTGTAGTTACATAAAAAAGTACAGAAGAAATATAAGTGCAAATACTGGTTTGTACTTATATGTCCATACCGTAGGTTTTGAATATTTAAACCAGATGACGACTGACTTACACATTCTGTTAGTGCCAGTCATTTCTTAAAGCGTACAGCCATATTTCAGCTCCTATTTTTCCAAATTAACACCCACCTTAAAATCCTCCCTTGTAAACCTAGTAGCTGAGAAGGAGGTTCCACTACTGTGCACTGCGTTGACCTCAGGACGGCTTGTTGTCAGACATGTAGTGTAGTTCCGCTGCGTTACTGTCATGCTCTGATTTTTACAAAAGCAGCTCTAAAATGCAGCAGAAGCACTCAGAGTTCATAGGTTGCATGTCTCACAAACAGCTTGCTGCCATCTGTTGGCTCCAGAGTCGGGTTGATCTGGTAATATAACAGCAGTGTCCCCTGTTCTTGACCTTTCACTCCAGCTCTTATCCTCCAGTGAGTGTGCACACCTGAATAAGAGGAATGGTGGGTTTCTGTGCTGTAACTATTAAAATAAAAAATTCAGTGAGTTTAAAAACCATTGTGGATTTTTGTTTCATTATTATGCATTAGCTATAATGAGCAAGTTTCAAATCTCCCCACTTGCATGAATTGGGAACTGGTTGTCATTAGTGATTTAAGTTGTTAGAACATGGATAGAACATTTTCTGGGCAGACTGTGGAAAACCCCTGGTATTATCCTTTTAAGTGCAGTACTTTGGTAAATGCTCTTAAATATCAATCAATCAATACAATTTTATTTGTATAGCCCATATTCACAAATCACAATTTGTCTCATAGGGCTTATCAAGGTGCGACATCCCCTGTCCTTAACCCTCAACAAGAGTAAGGAAAACTTACCCAAAAGACACTTTTAACACAGGAATAAACATAGAAACCTCAGAGAGAGCCACATGTGAGGGCTCCCTCTCCCAGGACGGACACAGATGCAATAGATGCCGCGTAAATTCTATCAACCACTGTTATTTTAACTTCATGAGTTTAAATCTCAGGCCTTATTTTTCCCCCAATATCCATCACATTGTCATTTGGCCAGACGGACTTCATAACATTACATTTTTTGTTGTTCTTGCTTATGTGGAGTTGGTTGTTTGTTGAAGTTATGGGACTCCATTTCTAAGCTATAATGAGCTTGTGTTGCACACTGTTGACTCAACATTTGAATTCTTCCTGAACATTTGTCCTAAGCTCTTTACATAGAAATCAGTCCGTCGACTGTTAAGGGCAACAGAGATTCTCGCATTGTCAGTTGAAACGCAATTAATACATGTAAATTACCTAACACTCTTTTTTTTGCTGCCCTGTATGAAGGGATATGTGTGTTGGCTAACACTTGTTGTGAATTTTTGTCATGCTTTGCCTTATGCTATGCCTTGCCTCAGTTCTGTCTCTCAAAGAACATACTCTCTGTGTCTTTCCATTTCCTATTCTTTCTCTTTTTTAATTGTCTCTTTCAACTCCTGCCATCCTGGGAATCCTCACAAAGCAGTAACGCACCCGAACTGAAAAGAAAAAGAAAAAAAAAGTACCTCTGAACTTGCTTTTAGTGCTGTTTGTCCTAATTACAGATCATTTTATCACTGTCAAAAAAAGATTCTAGTCTTAGTGTAATGTTGCCCTGGATGCTGATCCTGTTAAAGTTCAACCCTATTTTACTGTCCTGGAACTCCTCCTAAGACCTGGATTCATCACATCTATTCCCCATGGCACTTTACTCTGTCTCTTCTGTTCTCTACTCTCTTCAAATTTCCTCTTTTCTCTCCCTTTTTTCTGAAGACATCATTTTTTATGCTATCATCAAAATGAATTAGTCTGATCCCAAAATATGCAGAGGGACATATGGTTTGGCCCAGTTTCTGAGAAGTGCCGGGTTCAGTTTTTGGTCATCCCTGCAAAAATGGTGTCTGTGTGTGTGTGCGCACGTGTATGTGCACGCATGTGTGTGGATATGTGTCTGTGTGTGTGTGTGTGTGTTCAACCATTCAGGGCCGTTTTTGGAGGGTATTTATAGTCTGCTCACACAGAGGTGGACTTCAGTAATTAAGAAAGCAGTAAAGGTGGCTAATTCTACTTTTCCAATCAGTTTTTTTAATCTGTCTGTTCTTGAATCACAGACACATGCAGACACACTTATAGAGCGACAGGTACATGAGCTTTAAGCCTCTTATGGCTTCTTGCCTCCATGCTGTGCAGACACAACACTGTGTCAGTAAAGAGGTTTAGACATGGTGCGGGCCTTCCTTAATTACTGGGGGATTGCTAAGTAGATATGGCTGTGCTTTCACTGCAGTAGGTGCTGGGTCAGTGGCAGACTATGGGATTAGCTGCACTGTCTAGCTTCACAAAAAAGTGAGCAATATTTTTCCTAAAGAAAAGGAAGAGCTTCAGTAAAGTTGTAGATGACAGGAGAGAGTTTACCAAGTGCACCGGGCCACTGAGTCCTCGTTGATTGCCTTTCATTGATCCCACGTTATAAGATTGGTATGGGAAACAACATTTACATACAACTAAACTGCAACAGATAAAGTTTTTTTTATGAAACATAATTGCAACCGGAAAAGGGTGTGTTCATTCTTTTACAGTATTTGTGTCTTTTTTCCGTTGTACACAATGAGGAGAAAGCATTAGCAGCCACATGCGACCACTGTGAGCAAAGAATGTGGCACCCAGGGTCTTTTTTTCAGAGTTTAGTGAAAATAAACTGATAAAAATGTAACTTTATTCATTCAGTAAATACGTTGCTTCTGAACACAATAGCCAGCAATTATGCTTACACTAATATATGTTGTTCTCACAGTGAGATGTAATACAAAGGCCACTCAGTAGTTCTGAAAAAAGTTAAAAAAATATATATATAAGTACATGAGACTGGTGGGGGCAAAGAAAGGAGGAAAAGGGTCATTAAATGGTTTCATGAGTATAAAGTTGTGAAATATGAATCATATGCTTTGGGTCATAACTCTTGAATAGCACCTCTTCTCTAAGAAGGTAGAGAAGAAGACTCTATTTTGTCCTCACTCTGGAGCTCAGTGGTCTTCACTCCGCTGTGCACACTTTAGATTTGTCACAGAACAAATAGAGATGCCTTGAGTGCATTCAAAACACTCCAAACTGTGGTGGGTTTTTGGTGGGAGGAAGACATTTTTGCCTCCTTGTCACCAACGTTAGTTTGGACGCACCATCACAGGAGTTTCGTGACAGCCCAGTGAAGGCTGCTTTGTTTGCCTAAGTCGTCTCCATTCCCTTTAATGAGCCATTATGGTTATGTTTTGTCTCATTCGTGTTCATTGGCTGGTTGAGTTTCTGAGACGGTGAGACAGAGGAGACAATGGATAGGGGGGCAGCAGTGGTGGGGGTAGACCCGTCTTCAAAACCTCCTAGAAGGGTTTCAGGAAAGAGAAGTGAATGGAGAGATGAAGAATTGTTCATGAAATGTACCAGTAACAGCTTAAACACCACCTCAAGATAAAAGTGAGATTCAAGGGAGAGTATTTGGGCTTTGACAATGCATATTATGATGCATATTGTGGACTTACATAGTAATACCATCAACCAACAAGTATAAGGACCAGTTAAATCAACCGTGGCCTTACTGTGGCATTCTAATCTGGATATCTATGCTTTGTATTTCCACTGGCTCTCAAGAACCGTTGAACAAGTCGAGCGAAAGAGCAGTAGATAGCTCCTTTAACGCTTTACCTCGACTGAAGACCTTTCTATCATCTGTCTTGTTGCTCCTAAACGTTTTCCAAATCAAAGCCACAGTCTTGAAGCCAACTTTTCCAGCACCTTCCCCCTCATCCTCTTCATCCTCCTTCTCTTTTGTCTCCCTCATTTGCCTGGAGGTGCGAGGAGCTTCCTCTACCCAGCACGTGGTAAACTGTAACAGAGCGGGATGGAACGTGATGGGATGTTGAAGGGGGGAAGATGAGGGGAGTTGGGTGGCTAAGCAGACACTATGACAACCCACCTGTCAGCAGGTACTCAGTATAATTGGTGAACGAAGGCCGCAGGATAGTAGCGGGGCCCCTTCTCTTCTCTCTGTCTGCTGCTCTGTTGTTTGTTTGATGGGTATTTGAAGTTGCCAGGTAGTCGTTGGAAGCTTGTTCCTTCCGTGTTTGGTTCGCAGAAAGACAGAGGCTAACCAGGAGAGAAGAAAAAAAAGAGAAGGAAAGAACACATTTTAAATATGAATCACTATCCAGGTAAGTTCACTGAGAGTGATTCGTCAAGGAGTTGACAGTGCTGCTTGTACTTTTCATTTTAGATTGTGAATGGATGAATGTATTTTTCATCCATAGTAGACTCTTCCTCCTCTCTCAATGCCAATTCCAGCCATCAGGCTGTGTTTGCCCTCTAATGAAACATATTCATCTTCATCTCGCGCTCTCGCGGTTCTCAAACTCACTTTACAGCATAGTCAATTAAACCCTTAGGGGCCACTCTGTGCATAAAAGGATATATAATGCTTTGACATTTCAGTGAGTCCACATTAGGCACACCCATAGAGCATTCTGCTATGAGCTCGATGAGAAAGAGTCAAAGCCAAGCCTAGAGGTAGAGGAAAGCCAGTCAGAGGGATTGGGTCTCTTATAAGCTAGTTATCTCTTAGGATTCAGTTACTTATGCTGATGTAATAGGGCAATTGTAAGCTGATACTGAAGTCTTTCTGTGACCCCTACACTGGCTCTTGTTCTCATATTAGGCTACCTAATATATATTAATGCATATATAGTGTAACAATAGCCTTATTAATAAATAACTCAAATGGTCTCAACTTGAAGAGCAGTCTATCAGTGTTGTAGATCATTATATAGAACTTTTGAATTTCAAGAATGTCCTTTAGGGACAGTTTATGATCTTGTGTTTTATCTAAATCTGTGATTGTTTGCTTGAGCTGGTCCCCCCCCCCCCTAGATGTTCATACAGTCATTGGAACAACTGGGGTCAGCAGTTTAACGACGCAAAGCCAGCTTCAGGGCTCTGTATGTGTAAGTGTGTCTGCTACAGGCTTAGTTGATCCTGCATCTCGGTGGCATGAAACAGCTTGACAGGGCCAACTTGTCCTTCAGGCTGAACTTCACCCCCCCATCCTCCCCACCCCCATTCTCCCACTTACTTGTGTGTATTCAAGTGCAAACATCACATGCCTCTCTTGAAGTCAACTCTGTACTCAGGTCAAGTGTTCACTGAAATCAGAAGTTTAGATTGTAGTTTTGATATTATTGTTGCATCCAATTTCATTGCAGGAGCTTTCATTTTAAGTGTGTTGACAAAGAGTTTGTCTGTGTATACTTACAAGGAATTTGTTGTATTTGGGTCATCTAGATTTACACTGGGCACATTTTCCTCAGTGTACCAGTGAAGATATGAAGGTGTAAGGAGTAAAAGATCAAGGAGACTGTTGCCAATGAATCATTAAACAGAGAAAGAGGCTACAAACATGGTCGTGATTCTAATCACAATGAATTACGTCCATGTTGTTGATTGATTGATGATCTAATGCCACAATCCATGATTGACATCTAATGCCAACCCTGTCTCCTACATTTAAATCTTTCAAATTAGTTTTTTCAATTGTGTTGAGGTGGGAAATGTAATCTCTGCCTGCATTAAGTTCACTGGCAGCTCCTTTTGTTTGTGTGTGAAGCTCACTTTTAATGTAGGTTCATGGATAGTAAGTTATTTCCCAGTGTGATTGGCCTTATAATAACACTCCGGTGAAGTCGCTGCTCCTGATAATTTGATAGAACTTTCGAATTTTTAAGAAATGTTCTTCAGGGACTGTTTTTTTAACTTAGTGTTTTATCTAATTCTGTGATCATCTGTGTTGTTTGCTTGAGCTGGTCCCTCCTATATGTTCATACGGTCTTTGGAACAACTTGCAGTGTAATGACGCAAAGCCAGCTGCAGGGCTCTGTGTCTAAGTGTGTGTGTAAGTGTGTCTGCTAGGCTTGCAGTTGATCCTGTGTTTCGATGGCATGAAACAACTTGACAGGGCCGACTTCTCCTTAAGGCTGAACGTCACCCCTTCCCCCTGCTAAAGCTGCTCTGACCTGGGGGCGCTCACTTGTGTGTTTATTCAAGTGCACACATCACATGCTTATCTTGAATTCAACTCTGTACCCAGTTAGGTCAAAAATGTGAACTGTCAGTGATTTAGATTTTGGTGTTCTTGTTTAAGCATCACATCAAATTCTTTTCGTTTTGAGAGGGTGATGACAAAGTGTTTGTTTGTTTTTGTGTTACTTTGGAGATTTTCAATTTGGATTGGTTCATTTAGAATTACAGTGGGGAAAAGTTTGTCAGTGTACCAGTAGATATACGAAGGTGTATGGAGTAAAAGATCAAGGAGAGTGTCTACATCTGACGCCAGTGAATCTTTAAATTGAGACGGGCGAAAAACATTATCGTAACTCACATCACTAGGATTTTAATCCATGTTGACAATTCCACTTAATGCCTACTCTCTCTACTCTATTTGTTTTCGCAATTATGTTGTGGTGAGGAGCATAATCTGTTTGTGTGTGAAGATCTCCATTTATGTGTGTTATGTTATATTTAGATAGGTGTACAAAGTGCAGGACTTGGATTTCGGAGATCAGTGTACTTATCGTGAGTCCCAGTTGTGGTTAGCCATACGCAAGAAAAACCTCTTGTGGTTTATATTAAACGTCAGTACTAAACATGTCCTTTCTTGTGATTTTGTCTTTTTGATTCCCATTTAAAACAATGGACAAACATGCTGAACCTTAGAAACCACCTAACAGTGAAAATGACAATAGAAAGTGTGAAAGGAAATTTATTTATTTATTTAAGATTAAAATTTAACTCATATTGAGGGATGATTTGAAATGCACTGCATATTTTTATATGAAAACAAGGCCAGAGTGGTTTATTGTGTTTGTGTAAGTGAGAGAGCAAATTAATATGCAAACAGTCTAGTGGTTCCTCAACGTCATCACGACTCAGAATATCCTTAATTTCTGAAGTATCTCCCGAAATCAGTAGAAATACTGTGTGCACAATAGGGTGCAATATAAGTTGATTGTATTGTTAGTAAATCAAATAACCAGTCAGATTAAATCGAAACAGTATTTTCCAATCTATTTGACTATTAGCCTTCCAGATCCCCCAATGATTCCAATGGTCAGGAAATAAAATGTGTAAATGCTTTAAATTTACACAAGTAGGAAAAACACAAGTAATATAATGTGTATTTTTTTATTTTAAAGTACACAATTTAAACACAACTCTGTCATTTAACGATATGATTACAAAATCAAAATGTGCCTTCCACTTCCTCCTTGCCTTCTCAGTTGGCCATGATGTTTACTGAACATTGTGCATTTGGGTGCAGTCAGGTGACAGCAATTATAGATTTATACATTCTAGAAAAGGTCTGTCTATAGTTATGATCAAGGGATCTAAATGATCGTTACCATTATAATGACTGGGGGAGCTAAATTATCGTAACTATGTCCCCAAGTATAACAGAAAAAAAAGATAATTATGCTTTAGTTCATACAAATTGTTGAAAAAAAACTAAAATGTTTTGTCAGTGAACATTTTACAGTTTTCCAAAAATATTTACTATCAACACGTTGTGATTTGCAGATTTATTAACAACCTTTTCTCATTTTGTTTATATAAGGGAGCCCAGGTGACATTAGATTTAACAAATTTTGCAAATTTGTAGGTTTATTTGAATAACCACTGATCCTTAAATCTAACCATCATTCATTTTACATGTTAAAAATGTTTTCCTATCCTGAAGTTGTCATATCAAGATTTTTTGAAATATAAAATAGAAACTTAGGGTTTTACAGAACTATTAACTGTGGACATCCTGCCTCACAATAGGGTAGTATACAATGCTTTCATTCTTTGTGAGCGGCACTACAGAGGCCTGAGAATGACATATTGTCTTACAACCAATTATTTTGTCATTATAGTGACCAGGCCAAACAAAATCCACCAAAAGCAGTTTTAAAAAGTCCTGCAAATGTCTTTTATTGTGCTTAGACAATTGGAGGACTTCTATCTAATGGTTTATAAAACACAAGAGGTGTTGGGACTTTCTTTTCAATTCAAGCTATATGGTTTTCAACTTCATTAATATTGTATTCCTGCAACTATGTCCTGCTGTCACATTGGATGAGAAAGCTTTTAATTCACAGCGAGCCATCTAAGATTTTCTATTGATAGAGGAATAATGCAGTCGTGTGTTTGTCGAGGATACTAATGTGGACTGGTTTTTATGGTGGACTGTACGTGATTCCTTTTTGTTGATTGTGTTTGTTTGCATCGGTAGATCTGTGTGTGTGTGAGTGTGTAAAGATGGGTAAACTCTGTTTGGTATGCCCAGCCACCAGTATGTAGAACAACAGTGCTAGGCCTCTATTGTCTTTTGCTGCTCTGTAGGGCTTAGTTGGCACTGCATATGAACAGATGTGTTTCAAATCATTGTTGTTATTTACCAGTGATAGGGTAGCTCAAGAACATATCCCACCCCCCATTCTGATTTATTCATTCGGACAATGAATGTATGCAGATATGCTGGAAACCTGGATCTTTTCTGCATGGATTGACAGGGAAATTTATTATTCATAAAAGCTAATGCATTGTTTCTGTTGCTTTAAATCTCTTTTTGTTCTTTCACCCTGTTTTTCTTTTTTCTTTCTCGCATGCTTCTTGATGGTGCACTGAATTCTCTTAGGCAAAGGTTGGCAGTTAAATGTCTGTGTTGAAATGAGAAGTTTGAAAGACGAAATGCTATCTCTGTATATGTGTGTGTGTGTGTGTGTGTAAACTGATTTAAATCGCTCTTTGAGCCCTACAGAATGGCGCTTTAAATGTTAAATGGGGGTTGAAGCCTGCCTGAACTAATTTGTAGGGCTTTGCACCGTGTTGACATTTAAATGTGATAAGAATAGCAAACTGTACCGCCGACCTATTTGGAAGATGCTTTCGGAATACATTCACATCAGCTGCGGCCTATAATTAATAAAAAAAGACAGGCCTCCCTCGCTCCAGATTTGATTATAATACAACCTTATAAACACACCAGGGATAGATGAGAGGAGACGAAGAAGAAGAACTAGGGGAGGGAAGAAAAGAGAAGAATAACTGGAATAAAAAACAAGAGAAATGATGGGGGCAGGAATTAAGAGGGAGGTGGATTGCGAACACCTGGTCTTTGAGGCAGATTGCGTTGGCTGGCTGCTGTGCTATCACATTACTCTGATCCTGCCTCTCTTGTTTGTCAGAGAATTGAGGAGAGAGAGAGAGGGAGAGAGACAGAGAGAGAGAGAGAGAGAGGGAGCGGGTGGGGGTCCGCGAAATCAGCATGCAAATAACACCACATTGTTAACTTAATCAGATGCAGGGGGAGAAAATATGGAGAGGGATGGGAGAAGTGTGGTGGGGGTTAGGGGAGAGGTGGTGCTGGTGGTGGTGGTGGTGGGGGGGGGGGGGGGGCGGTTGCCAGCGAGGTGAGGCAGAAAGGAAGAGGGGTTTTGCGGTGATGGGAGATGGCAGAGGGCATGCAGATTATAACCACCCACACCCCACTTCCACCTCCCACCACTGCCCACATCCAACACCCTGAGGCTACTCTGGAACTTATGGACTACATGCTGTATGTGTGTGTGTGTGTGTGTGTGTGTGTGTGTGTGTGTGTGTGTGTGTGTGTGTGTGTGTGTGTGTGTGTGTGTGTGTGTGTGGAGAGGGAATTTCAGGGGGACTGAATTTGAGCAAGGCTGATGAGCGCTCCATCAAGTGGCCGGCATAGGCTGCTCGCAACTGGCTCCCTAGCTAGCTTGTTTTAGGCCGACCACTGGTGTCAGAAATGATGCTCCTGTACACGGAAAGATATTTCTGCCACAAACAACAAAGGTTGGTGGGTAGAACCCTGATCAAGCAGACGCTGATGACGGCCGATGTGCCTCCCCTAAATACCTACAGGCCTCAGCTGAACTGTTTTGGATTTTAGTAATTTAATCTTTCAGCTCTTGATTAATTGGAAAAACATATAGAATACCTTCACTGTGCAGCATTTTGATTTATTCTCTTCACAGCATAGCATATCATTACATCATCACATAATCCACATAATACAGAGTCCACGTGTGTGAGTTAGGTCAGTGTAAAGGGACAGTTACAGAAGAGTCTCTTTTGTGAAAGTAAGTAAGTACAGAAGTGTGTGTGTGTGTGTGTGTGTGTGTGTGTGTGTGTGTGTGTGTGTGTGTGTGTGTGTGTGTGCGTGTGTGCGTGCGTGCGTGCGGGCATGCATGCGTGCATGTGTGTGTGTGATGTCTCAAGGGACACATTCATACAGTGTATTTCAAAGAGGTCATTTTTCATTATAAACATCCACTGCCTTAATGAACTTAGCCCCGCACCAGAGAACCCACTTACAAAGTTGTGTGTGTGTGTGTGTGCATGCGGGCATGTGCGCTGTGTCTTTTAATGAGTGTGTGTACTGTAACCTTTGTTGTGGAAGATAAGTCAGTTGTGATGCTGAAGGTCAGGCAGGGCAGAGATGAGGGAAATGCAGTGTTGGCCGGGACAGACTCCTCCGGATTTAGGATGTGGTGCAGACAGAAGCAAGGAATCGTGGGACATAGCCTATGCATACCTTCACAGACTGACACATACACATCACGCACTGGTGCTACTATACTTGTGATCATCTTTATGGACTATCTACTGAATTTATTTAGAATAAAACTTAATTTATGTGTATGTTTCATTCTAATTTCAACTATCATCAGTTAATCCTAATCTGTCCCTTCATAGAAAAGAGAGCTGGCAATCTCTTTTTAAGTGTTGTGAGGAGAAATCATTCACACCAACAAATACACACCAATGGGCTGGTTTCTGTTCTTATAAGATTACCGTGTAGCATATGTATGAATTGTGTGCGAAAACAGTACACAGTTAGCTAATGCAAGTGCCCAGGTGGATCTGCATAAGTTCTTCACTGACAGTGTGTGTGTGCGTGCGTGTGTTTGTGCGTGTGTGTGTAGCAGTCTGTTTTGTAGTCCGGTTCACAGAGAGGCCTGCAGGGGGGAAAAAAACTGCTCCTCTGAGGTTTCACCCAACTTCTCCCTCCTGCTTTAATCACGGCTGCCTTTCACTGAGTCGTTGGCACTGATGCAAATGCCGCCTCACTGGCATGTCTCTTCCTCTTTTACTATTTTTTCCGCTTTATCCATCTTTCGTTTCTTTTTATTTTGTCCTGTAAACCTTTTCATCTCCACCCACCACCCCCACCCAACACACACACACACGCTCCCCCGAGCCCCATCTCTGATCTTAAGAGCAGTCACCACTGTGTTTTTCTGATAAAGTCTGATAGATAAACATGCTCTCTTATGTCCTCGAGGCCCTCCGCCCTCTCTCCCGAGAGCACACCCCTGTAAAGCACTTCCTCTGCTACAATTAGTCTGTAATAAATACACCCTGGCCTTAAAGTAGATAATGCCCTCTCACTCTCTTTCCTTTTATATCAAGTGCCACATTTGCTCGCCGTTTATATTTGACTTTGAAACGAAAGGAGAGAAAGAAGAGCAAGTGGAGATTTTCTTCTCTTTTCTTTAGTCTTTCTCTTCTTCCACAGTCACGGCTAAAGTGCGTGAGAACAATAGCGGTAGTAAGGCCTCTATGAGATATTGTAACATATGCAGAGAATCGCAAGCATTTCTCAGCTTCCTGATGGCTTTTACAAGATTAGTTAGCTTTCTTAAACAGGAAGCGTGCTGCTTAAAAAAAAAAGAAAAAAGACACGGTGTGGTTACATCATAAGTTTGACTACTTCTCAGAGAGCTAAAGTTCCCTTCAAACTCCTTAGATTAAAAGAGGAGACGCAGAAAGTGGGAGAGGGGAGAGATATAAAGGGGGGAGTTTATCAAAGTGATGGAATAAAGAGAGATTTAACACGGTCATATTAAAAAGACATGCGGCAGTTTCAATATTTAAAAATCCCATTTGCTTCGACAGAGGAGCTTTTTCACTCAAGAGCATATGGCAGCAGTACCTGTATTCAGCAGCGCTCTTATCTTCCTCAAAGACAAAGACAAAGAGTGGGTAAAAGGGGTGAGGGGGGGGCTGAAGAGAAAGAGATACTTTCAAACAGACATTCAGACATTGAAGAATCATTCAATTATCGGCAGCATGATGTAAAATAATTACCTGACTCACTTCCCGTAATGAGGGCTGCTAATTAGCCATAGACTTTTGTTTTAGTTGAAAAAAGAAAGAGAAAGTCCCAAACTCCCCACAGCAGAGAAGCTGTGAAAAGATATTTTGTATGTTGGGGTAACACCCCATCTTTTCTCTAAATACACACACACAAGAAACACACACACTGTGACTCTACTATAGGCTCACTTGGCTAGAAGTCACAATTTGCCTCCCGATGTATGCACACACACCTCTCAGTAAATAGTCGAGAGTGCACAAAAGAACCTTCTTCTCTTAATTAGCTGTGTAACAATTAAAGTCCCCTCTTAGTAAATTGAACCTTTGTCTCTCTCGCCTCCCTAGTTTGATTTCAGCACCTGTCACAACAACCCCTCCCTTTACCACCACCTCCACCGCTGCCACACACCCACCACTGTTACCTCCACCACCATCACCCCCCCTCGACTGTAGTCATTATGCAAAACTCTTCCAGAATGCTCCCAGCATGAGTGGAAGAAAACAGCAATTATTTCTGATATTCTCTTATTTAGGCCATATTGACATTCAACTACTTTTTCCTTCACTGCCGGAGAAACGGAGTGAGGCTGATCTCGACTTTGCTTTTCTCTCGGTCTTGAATCTGACATGTCGTCACTGCAGTCACTCGACAAGAGACATGTAGGCAGCGCCACTCCATAATGTGACCTACAGATTTCTGTGTGTGTGCATGCATGCATGTGTGTGTGTGTGTGTGTGTGTGTGTGTGTGTGTGTGTGTGTGTGTGCAGCATTGACATGCAGTGCAGAGAGTGACCAGTGATGTAAGCCATGACAGATACACTGTAGTCATTGTCTCTGTGGCCTCTTTCTTCCTGCAGTCTAACCATGCGTGAGCCCTCTACACTACCATGTTTGTTGTCTCACACACACACACACACACACACACACACACACACACACACACACACACACACACACACACACACACACACACACACACACACACACACAGAGAGAGAGAGAGATAGTATTGTGTCCTGGCTTTCTGTCTAAAATGATCAGAGAAATCATATCAGCACCTGACAGAGCAGACCAAACGACTTCGGCCCATTACAAAACATCAGCATCACATTTTGAACACGAGCTGAGGAGAAAGTTGACTTAACTTGAATTGGGTTTTTGCCAATTAAGAGTAATGCCCAGTGGAAATAACACCACAAATTGACCCGTTCAGAGACTGTATTTAAGGATTAAAAAATAACAAATAACAGTAATACAGATTTTCTTTAAACTGTTTCGATTTGGGGCCGTAATATTACATTTTTAGCCGTCAGGAGAAAATAATCTCATTCATCCTATGCCAGCTAATTAATTTTCTGTTTATTGCCCATGTAAAAGGGCCCAACATGTGTTTTTGTATGGTTCATATTCAATAAACTTTACTTTTAATTTATAATGTTTTAGTGATTCAGATATTTACAGATATGTCAAAAGTCACTTTTTTTATATAATGTCCATTAATCTTACTACAGTGGAAATCAGTGTGCAGATATTTGAAGCTGATTTGCTTGTCAATTTTACCCTTATTTTTAAAGCAAATATTTTATTTTACAAGTCATTCACTGTTTTTCGTAGAGCGTATAAACCAGCTAAACATCTTTTATTGTAGGTTTGTGGGTTTACACTGCGACACTCTTGGATCTGCCGAGTGAGGAAAACACTTATTTCATATCTGCTTTTAAAGACTGATAATCAAATGTTTCCCTAAAGGACAAGCTCCTATGATTTTGATTTAGTTTTTGGCTTTCACTCCTGTCACTGCAACCCACTAAAGAGACACTGCTTTACAAATGTTTGGCACTATTAATCCTGTGCTCTTCGCTGCGCTTTATTCGCTGCTGCAGGGGTCTGTCCTCACCACTGTGACCACTATTGTAGCACACACAGGAGGGGAGAGGTGTTCACAGATGTACATGCACACACACACAAGCACGCGCGCACACACATGCACACACACACACACACACACACACATGGAGACAGAGACATCTGCAGGTCATCATCATCATCATAGTGGGAATAATACCAGGGATGGTTATCATAAAGGGAAGCTTTGAGCTCCCGGCCGTCTTGGGAAGATGATTTGGCTGGCCCAGAACAATGAACTGTGGGAATCCGCTTGTCCTGCATTGATCTTCCTCCCATGGCATCCCCTGCAAGGCTGTCAGAGCCGACGGACGGATAAAAAGACCGAAAACATTTTTCTTTCTCTCTCTCCTGCTCTCTCCCGGTGTCTTTCTTTTCTCGCTGTCAGGAAGGCTCCCACTGATCAGCAGGGATGAGCTGAAAGTTGAACTACCTGTTGACAGGACCTCTTAAACAGCCCTCAATGACATATTGTTCAAGAGACAGAGGGAGAGGCAGAGGCTCCTGTTCATCCACTCATTTGTCACAGATCTATTGAGTCCGTGCTCTCATCAAATCCCGGCTCCCTTGCTGTTATTTTCTGTGTGTAAAAACCGAGTGGGGGGGGGGGGGGGGTATGTTAATTTAGTGTCATTCACAAGTTTTAACTTGTTGGATGTCCTGTCTTCATTTAAAATGTTATCTCTATTTTTTGGAATTTTCAGTGTTGTGTATTTGATGGTTTAAAAATCGGTTTATTGGAATGTTTTACGTTAGGAAACACATCCCTAAGGATCCAGTACTCCTTTGAGAAACTGGGGACTAGGCACACATAATTACTTTATTCTTATTGTACATGCATGTAATGCATCAATTTTCATTTCAAGTAAATCTGAAAGTGTTTGCATTTATTTGGAAGACTAAAAAAACAATATCCCCATATTTCAAATCAAATCGAGAGGATTTCTTATCTTGGTCATGTCTGAAACTTTCTTTCCTCACCTTCAAAATAGAACAATCAATTTTTTAAACTTCACATCAGTTTGAGAGCGCAGAGTTATGAGTTTTGATCAAGAAGCTCGAGGCATGGGATGGAGTCAGGATTGAATCTGGTCTGGGTTGTGTGACTGCCTTCCATGCACAGTTCAGAGTGTTTTCGCCTCATTACAGAAAGTAATAATGCAGCGAAGTCAAAGAGAGACAGAGCGAGAGGAAGGAAAACATTGCAGGTTTTTTTATTGGATTAATTAAATGCCTTGCAAAGACCACCTGCAACAGAACAAAAACACAAGCCAGGAGGAAATGCGTGTCTGGTCTGTTTTACCTGCTAATCTCTAATTCTAACTAAACCAACTTTCCCCAAAAAGATAATTGATCTTTGAAATGCCGAGGAAGCTCTGTTTGTACTTTGAAAGCATATTTACAGCTCTTGAATGGATCCCCGCAACTCTGAGTAAATGTAACATATGGTAAATATCCCCATTGTCCCCTCAACATCAGTTTGCTGTGGCTGCATCACAGTCGTCTCATTAATGATTTGGTGCAAATATGATGGAATTCAACACATTGTTAATAATGATTGATTTGTTTAACGCAATGAGTTTGTTCATTAGGACTTAATGAGGTATTGCATTGTGATTAATCGATGGCTTTGTGTCGATACATGCCAAAATAACAAAGTAAAGTCCAACTAATGGCGTTTCGATCCTTCAGCTTCCCCACATCTTGTCTTAAATGCCAGAGGAAAGTTTTATGACAAAACTCAGACCTGTAAAATTCAAGTTAAGTAAAATTCAAAACGCACATTCAGAATCATTTCAATATGAATTCATAATAGGTGTCTATTTCTAATATTGAAATTGCCTTTCTTATACTTCAGTCATTTATGTGGTTACAATTAGAGAGGATCACACAAAAATCCCATATGCATTTATGATGCTTGCTACTATTGATAAAGACAGAAATGAACTGAGCACATTCAAATGCTGAAATACACTTCCATTGTATTACAGATACCACTTATAATTAAGCTGAGGCTTGAAGAGAAAAAGAGCAGAGAAGAAAAATGCATTAAGAGAAGCATAGTGACATCAGTTTCACTCTCTCTCGTTCTCTGTGTGTGTGCGTGTTTATGGGTGCTCGTGGTGCTTCGCTGAATATTAAACCACATACTATAAAGAAAACAACTGAGCCATCGTGTGAAAATGCTAAAGGAAGTCTTTGTGGTTTCAGAGGAACCAGAGGAGCCAATAGGTTTAATGAGATAGCACTGCTGTACACGCCAGGAAATAATAAGGTTTCACAGGTTAGAGTAACGGCAAAACCCTGAGATACAGTAGGAGTATGAAGCAGAGTGGATGTAATGTTCTTAAAGGAGTCTTGGCAAAGTGGCCCATGGTCTTTGCTTAATACAACCGGTAAGAATGACAACTCGGAGCCTTGATCTTCTAAACCTTAACAGCGTTGTTTTCTTCTGTACATTTGAATATATTTTGCACCAGACTTGTAACAGTAACAGTCAGGATGATGTCAAAATAGAAAAGTTGGTGATGCCATGTCTGTTAGCCGTCATTTGATAGGTTGGTTTGCAACCTACTCGCTGTGTCTGTTAGAGGGCATTCGCATATTGAATTGTTGTTGTCAAAAGGCTGTGTCTGAGTGTGTGTTTTTGCCTGTGCGTGTGTCTGTGTGTGTTGCTACTTTTACACCACCCTCAAATTCCCTCGCATGTGTGTGCTGATATGAGCAGAGGGGGGATGTCACATAAGAAATGTCCTTTTTAATCAGGGGAAAAAATATAAAATGACTCGGGAGCAAAGCAAGCATATTAATGTGCCTCATTTGCATACGCTCGTCAGCCAGGATACGTTTATAAAAAACACAAACTGGATTCGTCAGTTCATTTCACATTATTCCATTGTCTATCTGCCTTTGTTATATGTTAAAGATAAAGGCAGAAATCAAATTGAAGAAAAGGGCAAGCTGCTATCTCCCCAAATGAGCAACAGCTCATCAGCCTAGTTTAAATCACAGATTTCTATTCCAAAAGGCAGCCGCCTCTGTAAAAAAGGCCCATTCAAATAAGGTCTTTTCTGATATAAGCACGCCTGTGTGTGATGGAAGCTGGGGTGTCACATAAATACAATTTAAAACCTAAGTCATTCAAAGCCGTCTAACAAAGTTTTATCCTTACTAGCAGTTCTCGCCTAATATTATTCTCATAATAAATGTACACATATACCTTACAGTATAACATATTAATGATTTATTTGTTATTGGTTTTATTTCTTAGTAGAAAACACAGTCATATGATCGGTCATATATCTGAGTAGGCGTCGACAGGAGCATATCAAGCTGTTAGACGAAAGCCTGCAGAACATAGCATGGCCATTATATTCTTGATGAATTCAGTAGAATCGCTTTATGATACTTGTGGGGAGAATTGAAAAGGCAGCCCACGAGTGTCACATTCCTTTAAACACCAAGTGGAAGCTGGTCACAGTCTCTTAATTCATGTCCTCAAGATAAGAATCCACCATCAACAGTGTGTTGGAGGGCCCAGTGGCAAAAAGAACAGGCACCCCCTATGTCTACTAACGTCCTACTGACAGGAGAGAGAGTGGACAAAAGAGAGAAAAAATTCAAACGATTGAGAAAACAAATGAGCCAGGCAGAGCTCTCTGTGCTTTAGAAACATACTGTAGGTGGAGAACAAGAAAAAGAAAGACAGAGTCTAGCAGGACCTTAGTTGCCCTCCATGACTGTAAAGTGTATACTGAACATGTGTGACCGTGTTTTATGTGGGTGAGCCTCATTGCTGCCAGATTGGGTCCATAAGCCGTCTAAAATGATGCCACTTTCTCTTAAAAGCGAACTTACCTAATGCCACTGCTTTACATGGCCTTTCGATGAAAGGATTTTTTTTTTGATGATTATAATAATGTGTAACACCACAATGGCTTCCACTGTTACCAGGCAGCATACTAATCAGTGTAATGAGACATTATACAATATTTTGTTGACCAAAGCAGAACCATGGTTATTGTTTCTGAGGTTTTGACCCCTGCCAGCAGCCAGAGGAAGTGTGCAGATAGATGTTTATACCTCACCATCTGGGAAGCAGATGGATCTGCATTAAAATTAATGTTATTGTTTTTTTTTTATTGTTTATTCACTGATGTTCAACATATGAAATGAAAACACTTAAAGTGATAATTGATAATACAGCATGGTCAGAAACTCATGATATATTTTTGTTATGTGCCATGCAGTAGGTAGAACAAATACAACAAAGTAATGTATAGTTATTCCTCTCAGACGGGAGGGTGTGCTTATATATTCAAGTTTTTTCTTGTTTTTATATAGTAACCGCTGTTTTTCTTCCACCATGAAAACTGTGAAAGAGTTAGATAGAGAGAGGAGGACATACGGAAAGAGAATTCAGGGATAGAAAAAAAGCAGGGATTCAGATATAGTGTCGTTGTTTGATGGAATATTGCGCCAAGACAAGTGTCATTGCACCAAGATAAGAGCGTTGTGTTTACTGGAGTAACCCCTTGGTTTTAAGTGCTATTGTTAATATCATAATTGTAGTATTGCGGTGGCTTCCTGACATTGTCGTCGCTCCATTTCATTAAGGCATGTAATTGGAAGAATTCTGATAGGATGGGCACAAGTAGCTTAATTATATACTGCTCACTGTGTTTACAGAGTAATTATTCCTTCCAAAATGGTGTTACATTTTGAAAAAGTTCTAAGGAGTCACAGCTTTTCCCAAGCCCTTGGTACTGATAATCCATGACGTGATCTGTGCATGAAAGACAATATAATGTTTTCTCCAGTACTGGGAGATGCGGCACAGGTGTTGTTTGCCTAAAGTAAAGTAAAACCTTCAGTCCGACCGTGTGATTGAACAGTCCCTTTGTAATCTAGATAGTAAACATGAGCCCATTACCACTGAATAGAATTTTTTGTTTTGTTTTCTAAAACCTACTGTGTTTTGAATTTTTAAATAGTTGTAATTTTGTTTCATTTCTAATATGATTTGTTCTTTCTCTCCTGGTTTGCAGGATGGAGGATTCGAGTTTGTGTCTTGGTGTGTCGTCAGCAGTGGCCGATGCTGATGCCCATCTGAGTAGTGCAGTCTTGAATGGCCGCTACCCCATAAGTCAAAAGCTTCACCAGCTTACTGCCCAGCTAGGACACGCCTTTCCTGACCTGCACCGCCCACAACAGATACCTGAAGAGAAAGCAGCAACACCTTTGGACGAGAAGACCCACCACGCAGCCCTGGCTAGTCAACCCATCAGCAGCCAGATGGCCCTCCTCGCCAATCAGCTCAACCGAGACATTGACGCGGGGGCACTGAGTGGGCTGAATGGGCGTGTTGACCTGCAGCAGTTTCTCAATGGCCAGAACTTGGGCATCATGTCCCAGATGAATGATATTGAAGATGATGCCCGCAAGAATAGGAAGTATCCCTGTCCATTGTGTGGCAAGCGCTTCCGTTTTAACAGCATCTTGTCTTTGCACATGCGCACACACACAGGAGAGAAACCCTTCAAGTGCCCCTACTGTGACCACCGAGCAGCTCAAAAGGGCAACTTGAAGATCCACCTCCGCACCCATAAGCTGGGGAATCTTGGTAAGGGCCGCGGCCGTGTCAGAGAGGAAAATAGGCTGCTTCATGAGCTGGAGGAGAGGGCCATTTTGAGGGATAAGCAGATGAGAGGTAGTGTCAGTATCATCCAGACGGCTCAAACACCCCAGCTCGGCCTCAATAGCAGCTCAAACTCCCATCAGCAGCAATTAGGCTCAGCCTGTGGTCTCCTTCCCCCTTCTGGCCTTGCCACTCCAGAAACAATTTCTCAGCCTTCCTCTTCACCCAAGCCAGCCGGCACCCAGGATGAACAGTCCCTGAACCCAACCACAGGCTTCCGTTGTACCTTCTGCAAAGGGAAGTTTAAGAAGCGTGAGGAACTGGACCGTCATATTCGCATACTTCACAAGCCCTACAAATGTACTCTGTGTGAATTTGCCGCCTCCCATGAAGAGGATCTGATAAGTCATGTGGAGAAGGCCCATATCACAGCCGAGACCACTGGGGGCCAGGGTGCTGGTGGCGCCGGTGGCACACAGGTGGCCAACGAATTCCGTTGTGAGGTGTGTGGGGCAAGTGTTCAGCCAGGCTTGGTTTCCTAAAGGGTCACATGCGCAAGCACAAGGACTCCTTTGAACACTGCTGCCAAATCTGTGGCCGTCGCTTCAAGGAACCCTGGTTCCTCAAGAACCATATGAAGGTTCATCTCAACAAGTTGGCCATCAAGAACAAACCGCCCCAGCCCACTGAGCAGGACATGAGTGTCGTCAATAGCATGAGCAATCTGGCTCAGGAAGCTCATGCCAACCTTTATTCCCGCTACATCTCCTGTCTTCAGGGGGGCTTCCTTTCACCAGACAAACAGGGACTGAGTGAGCAGCACCAGATGTTGGCTAAAGCTGGTATTGCCATGAAGGAGAAAGAGATGTTAGGGAAGCTGTTGGGGCCGATGGCAGGGGGTATGGGCCATGTACTGGGCGAAAATGAGAACGATCACTCCTTGGTGTTTAAACCTTGTTCCACCACTCAAGTCGAGCTGCATGGAGCGCCTCCAGGCCGCTGCAAAGGTGGCAGAGATGGATTCCCTCAGTAGCTATCAAGCTTGGCAGATTATGGCTCGTGGCATGGCTATGGACAGGGCATTCATGCCTAAGGAGCAGCAGCAGCACCATATACCCCCAGGGCACGACGATGAGATGGGAGGTGCTGGGGCATTGGCTTCTTTCTCAAAAGATAAACAAGACTACTCCTTGATTCCTTCCAATGATAGCTCCAAGCAGAAGCAGCTCTCAGAAGCCTTGCAGGGATCCAAGGCCTCTAGCGGAGCCCTGATGTCCATGAAGGAAGATGGAAGAGGCTTTGACAGTCACCGTGACTTAATGTCACACCATAGTGCTGAGGCTCCTGGAGCCCTGGCTGGCTTGGGAAGCCCAAACATTGACTACAGCCTCTCAGGCCTAAAGGAGAAGCCCTCAGAGTGCCCTGACTGTGGCCGGATCTTCAGAACCTACCATCAGATGGTTGTTCACTCCCGTATCCATGGCAAAGACAGGAGAGGCATTGAAGAAGTGCTCAGCAACAAGGTCTGGACGAACGCCGGGGTTCAGCCAGTGACCCAGAGTCCCAGTCCATCAGCCGCTCCACCACTCCTGGTTCATCCAATGTGACAGAAGAGAGCGGAGCTGGAGGAGGACACTCCCAGACAGGAAGCGTCCAGGATGACAGCCCACATCCATCTTCACCATCTTCAGGTTAGACCAAAATCACAGACAATGAAAAGTACAAACTTGTTTAACTTTTTTGGTTGAGACATACACATACACTTGTATTACTTTTCTACAGTTCTTCATTGTTACCACTAAGAATGTCTTTAATTTTAGGTACACGTACAGTATGTAGTGTGTCAGATACATCCATGTAAAAGGGAATGCAAATAACCCAAATACCTACCAAAGAATCAGAATTACAGATATATATGGACAGAGCTTTACCCAAGATAACACATTTTACTGTACATATATTATCATATTTTAATTTATATGTTGTCTAACTTGGAAGTTCCTTTGTTGGACATAGTAACAATTGTCTCCTGACACAACTGTGTGGTTGCTACAATTCACATTAAGTCAAACACAAGACTTCAGGACAATCCAGGAAGAGATCTGCTTTACCATTGCATCCACGTTTGCAGGTTAGCAGTCTAGATCCCTGTGGAACATGAGTAAAGACTGGGAGCGTAGGGACGAACTCGTTTTAACCACAGCGATTAATAAATGTCTTTAATAAACACGTTGGAGACAACCATACCCCTCCCCTCTCCCTTCCCAGCAAATACAGGCCGGCCGGGGCTAGATAAGTGTATGTTTAGTGGGATTAAGGGAGGCTCGTTGCTAATGATTACACAAGTTTTTAAAGGTAACTTTCGCTTGCTCCTCAGGGCACTGTTCTGGCGTTAAGTATGTGCGTGGTAATTAGGTCACGACTATGCGATAATCAGTCGGTTTAAGCTAAACAAGACACTAATTAAAGCTATACATATAAAACAGGTCAAAAAAAATTGGTGAACTTCATTTGCAAAAGCAAGGATGTGCTTTTAAGTCTTCTGAGGGAAAAAAATATAAATAAATATAAATATAAATCAGAGTGGCTTAGCTTAAGGCTGTAAGCAACTTAATTCCACCAGTGGAGACGAAATTGTTTATTTATTCACAGAGGCATAAAGTCCTTATCATGCCCGTGTAGTGTGATGGGTTTGAACATGGGATAGGCTATGTTTATTTTAATCTAAGAAATAATAACAGACAACCCCCCACCCCAATTAGGAATTAATGAAAATGAGAGTGAGATAAAACCTAGTTTCTTTATAGAGGACTATTAAACATAACACTTTCTCAACAGGGTGGGGGGTGTAGCGGATGTAATTATCTTCTGAATTTTAATGCTGGAAGTTCTCTCTCCATCTGTCTCTCTCTCCCTCTCTCTGTATGTCTCTTTTGACTCAAGCACTTTGAATCTGATGGCTACAGCTTGTGGCGGTTTCAACAGCTTCAGAAGTACTGTATTAACAATGAGTGTGCAGTATACAAAAAAAAGCAAATAAAAATAATAATTTACAAATAAAACCAGTAGAATTTACCACAAAATGATAAAACGGCACAAAGGAATGCATTAGATTTAATTGAGTGGTTAAATATCACCCCTATTCAAAGTTTTATTACAAAAATAAATAAAAGTTGTGTACTGCCAACACAGCACCCAAAAAAGCCTGTTGGTTTTCACAAAATTTGTGTCTATAGGTTTGCATACTGGTAGCGTGTCACACCTTTAGCCCAGTGCTCAGTCAAAAGCCTACACTGCTTGATGCACTGGCACTATTCAAACTCCTTGCCAGTCCACACTGTCATATCTCAAAGGCTGTCCTTACATGGTAGAGATTTGTGAGTGTATGTGCCAAAACTGAATGTTAAACTGCATCTGGCTGCTATAGAGCATGGCAAAGCTGTAAAATAGATTTGCGAAGAAGAGTAGAGTAATATGATTAGGCATGCACTGATCTGAATAAACTGGGATATACTTTTACTGGAAAAAACAGAATGCGAGAAGTAAACAGATTTGACATCACAAATGTTAAATATGCTTGTTTTGCTACTTCTGATTTTTTACTAAGAAGTGGTGAAACTTGTCTTTTTTCACAACTTACAGAATGTGATTCACATTTGGAGCTCAGGGACTCTCAAATTAGAAGCTTTGATGTGTGAGAAAAAAGTGTGTATGAGTCTCATGTGGAGAAAGGTGTCATGCTTCTCCTGTGCATGCATGTTTTGCTGTGTTTGTGTACATGTGTGTGTGGGTGTGATGGGGGTTGCTTTACAGTATGTGTGCATATCACTCTCCTGTAGTGAACAGGATGTGGCTATTGTACATTGTCTTTATCTTATATCTCATGTAAAAAAAAGAGCTCGTTCAAATTTGTGTGCACGCACCTGCAAGTATGTGTCCTTCTACATGTGCGCTAGGCTCTGCCCCACACACCTACCCACAGCAATTTTGTGTTAAAGTTAAATTATAGTAATCAACAATAACATCTCAACTGTGAAAGAAGGTCAACGCAGCCGCTTTTGTCTTTGAGACGGCACTTGTTTAAAAGCAGTGTGTGAAAAGGGGAGAAGTGAGGAGGAAACAGAGCAGACTAACAAAGGCCTCTGTCAGAGATGTCCTTTAAAGACCTTCCATGTTACAGCATAGCTAACCTTGAGCATGATTCTCATTCAGTAAAATTGTATTCTATTTATTCATTATTTATTCAAGAAACCAAAGGTGTAATTAAATTTTACGCCCATCTCTGTCTTTTATTTTTTGTTAAGTTATCCTTGGACTGACTTCACTACATCTTCTTTGTTTGGTTTGATGATCAGGCCTCAAAGACGCTGCGTTGAGAGAAAAATGTTGTCGTGTGGTATATACAACAGGTAGACCTGGCGGGAATCAGCTCATCACATCCAAAATAGAATTGGAAAGCATTGCGTTTTTTTTAAACATGCAAATAACATACCATTAAAAAATCCTAATTTTGCACGACAGTGTCTCCCCATTCTGCTTCTATGGCACAAGCAAAATGTAGCTGAATGAGTGAGAAAATAGGCTTTTACTGCACAAATCCAAGGCCTTAAGCAGGAGAATTCCTCCTTACCATGCGCTTCCACAACCTCCCAACTACCCCTAAACCTCACTCCCACCTCTTGGCTCCGGGCCTCTAAAAGACTCTATACACTCCTCCTGGCTTTCTCTTTCTCTCTCCCTCTCTCTTTCTCCAAAGAATCCCCATGTCTACATTATTTAAGAGGAACAGCATTTTTAACATGGTGAGGATTAGCCTGCATATCCCTGTCTTTACCGTGGCTCAAACAAGCAGGCAAAATGCTTGCTTCTACAAATTGAAATCGGATTTGCCAACTTGACGCCTTAGGTTATAAAGCGTGGATATTCATCTAATTGCAACAGTACAATGGGGGCGTAATTACACATGCAGACAAACTGTTACAGTGTAATTACTGTGTCATTAAAACAGGAATAAAGTAGACTTGAACAAGATCCATACTGCTATGAATATGCATGGTGAGAAATCCAATCTAACTGGCTATTATCAGGCAAATATTAGTCAATTATCAGTGTTGGCAACATTAAGGAGGGATAAACGTTTAAAGATTATTTTACTGTAAATGACAGTTCGAATAAACGTTATTTAACTACAGTGTATTTCAAGACATTTTGGGGCGAAAAGAGTATAGGCCTCCCATGAACAGTTCATTCATTATTTATCATTTTAGATCCTTGCTCTGAACATTTTCACAAGTGTGTAAAAATGTTTTGGTTTGCTGATGTCGGAGTGTATACGCACTGTACTTAAAAATTAGGTAGGACTTGCATGTTTTTACCGACTATAAGTACATGCATACTCTATAGTCAGATTAAGATGTTAGTTGTAAAAGGCAAAATTGGTTGTCCGGCCCGCCCCGTACACTAATCCTGTACCATCTGTAAAACATATATGTTTTCAAGGAAATTAAATGCCACACAGATTATATAATCTGCTAACAAGCAAGTTGTAAAAATGTTTATAGTGGACATTATGATTGCAACTTTACACAATATGATCTCTGTAAGCCTTTGATATATCATGTTAGCAAAAAAATGCAGCACATTTCCGATCCTTCATTAGCAAAGTTAGCAAAGCAATGGTTTACTATATCACATAAATGTCTCTGTCACCCTTAACATGCTTCTGAATCCTGACAAAAATCAAAAAAAGATATCCAATTTTATAAAACAATATCCACTTGTATTGACATCAGCATTATGAATATTTTTTACGCTAAGCCACTGGCAACACTGAGGTTCAAATTAGGAAGATCCTGGTCTTAATACATTTATTAAGAAAGAAATTTAAACAATCACAGGGCATTTGGCATCACAAGGTAATGGGGAAAACAATTCACACACTAGTTAAAGTAATACTATCAGGCAGTTTAGGCCTCAGCAGTTTTTGATATCAATAAGTAAGTGGTAATCGAATTGAAAACAACTTTTTTAAGTACAATTTGAGCACATAATAATTAAAATTATAAAGATTTTGCCACAACACTAATGGCAGAACACACCTTTTATATTGTTTGTTCCTTAAGAAATTATTAACTGATCAAGTGACAAGCCGACATCAATTGATATTATCTGACATGTAGTTGTTCTTGGCCATGTAGGGCCTCTCGTGGTCTGGGTCTTACCTGGGTTATGAGCCAATGAGCTCCAAACTAAGAAACAAAATAAAAAACCCAGAGCAAAGCTAATGGTCATAAAATCAATTAAGTGGAACAAGAGTTTAGGAGGGAACTTGTGCGACTGAAGTTAAAAAAATCGTCGTAAAATGGATGAAAGTTATGGTTTGGACAGGGCTAGTTATGTCTGCAAATACAAATATATAAAACACAAAAAGGATCAAATCTAGAACAAATTAAAATGCTCTCTGAATATCTTAGTGGATATGCCTATCAACTAGATGGTAAAGTGAACCTGTGTCCACATTAGCCACATTTAGCTCATGATACGTCAAAATGAAAAGCCAGAGTAGTTAACATACACCTCCTTACTGTATGCTACATTGCTCCGACGCTCCCTCAGACTGCAGCCAACACTTTGAAATGAGGCCAGCCTTCTGTGAGTGTGCGCACCATATTATATGTGTGCAAAACTATGTGCATTAAAAAATAATGAATTATGTCTCTCGTTTTTTTTCCATTCTCCCCTCTGCATAAATTATTTTGTCTTTGTAATTGACAATCCGTTCCTCTTCTACTCCCCCTCTGCACATATTCTTCTTTTCTCTATAATCACAGAACTCAATGGTTACAAAACCTGAGCTTTCTACCCCCCACTCATTTGAAGGAGCCTGGCCTGTCATATCTGTATTTTTTATGTGTCACCAAACTTAAATAGACAGTCATTGGTATTACAGGCACATTCATTGCCTGAGCTGTATTTTTGTACAGTAGGTCAGGACTCTGGTGTCTGGTAAATGATAAAAGTTCTATTCAAACGCACTAATTGTCAGTGTGCTGCGCTGATTGACATGTCTCGGGATAAATGCAGACTTAGTATTTTGTACACGCTTGCACAATATAAAAGGGCAATTTATTTCTCTGTTTCTTCTTTCTCTTTTCCTTGCACAGTTCATTTGATTTCTTTCTTCCTTTCTTGCTCTCTCTTCCTCTCTCCTACCCTGTCTCTCAGGACTCAATTTGTAAATATTACCCATGGGTGGGGAATTAGCCCAGGCTTTTAGATATTTTAAAATTCCAATTGTATTCCGACGAGTGTGTTTGAAACGAGGGAAGGACTGCGAGACTCTGTCTGCTCCTCAGTATTCCTGGGTGGCTATCAGTGGCTAGTCTTGTTCTTATGAAACATTTTATCAGTGCGTTTTATGTCTTAATGATCACGTTAGGATTCCCTGTTTTGCTTATGAGGTCGGGACAGGACGAAAAAAAGTGAGAAGCAGCAGACTGTTGAGAGAATAAAGCAGAGGTGAAGAAGAAATGACAGAGAAAGGAAAGACTGAGTGGAGTGAGAAAAAATGGAGAGATGACAGGGCATCACATTCCTCAGTAACAGCATCGCATTATGCCATCCACTCTTTTCAACTCTAAATCTTCGCCAAAACACAGCGTACCTTTCTCCTAGAACAAGATTCCTTGGCTCACACACACATACGCAAACACACACACACACCTCCTCCCTCTTCTCTGTCTTCCCCATTTCTGTTTTATGTTTTTATAATTAAAACATAATATTTATCTTTCCATAACAGAAGGCTGCCTTACTCCGTCAGGTAGACTGTTTGCATATTAATATTCCTTAATACATCAACAAGCTATTCTTCTCTGGTGTCACTGCTAAAACTGAGCAAAAATAGAGGAAGAGACTCACGCGTACAGGAGGAAAAGGAGAGAGGGGGAGATGTGGTGTCTTTACTACAGTTTTTAAAATGTAGGAGAAACTTGATCGAATGCGCAAGAGCGGGACTCATAAGTAATGTGGAAATCCGTAAAAAAAAAGGAAAGCAAGCCGACAGTGAAAGAAAGACGGTGAATTAACATCACAGTCACAACTTCGACTAGTATCGGAGTGTGTTTACCTAGTCTCAAACTTAGGATGCGCATAAAAAATGCACAGATCCAGACTAAATGAGCATTTGTTCCTCCCTCAGTCAGAACTACCAAGCAAAACTACACTGGCAAGAAAAGTTTCTCTTCCCTTGATTGTTTATGTGTGTGCTTAACAGAGGGTCGGAGGGAGGGCATAGCTGAATGAGGGCGAGCGCCAAGTTCCCTTTCTCTGTCTGGTGACAGCTGTCTGACTCCGTCAATGTGGGATTCCTGTGAAATGAGGCAGGGTTCTCGGTCAAGGAATGCAAATGGATTGCGCTGGATGGTAGGCGGCGGAGCCGGACCAGGCGGGGGTGTGAAGTGGATGGTGGAGGCTCGGGGGTGGGTGCGGGTGCAGGGGGAGCTTTGTTTGAAACAAGTTAACTTGGGCATGATTGGGGTTCCTCTTGTAAGTGAAAGAGCAAGAGAATACATTGACCTTTGCCTCATTAAAGATGGAAGCCAGACATTTGATACCATGACTAGAGGATCTCTTGCTTGCTCTTTTTTCATCCTTTCTACTTTTTTTCTCTTTCTTTTCTCTTCTTCTCTCTCCTCTTTCTTTCTAGCTCTGTCTAATTTTTGCACCCCCCTTACCTCCCAGCCCACCCCCCAATCTCTTCCTCTTAACCCCATTGACAGGTCACATAAAAAGCCCTTTGTATCAACATCAGGGTGCTGACATGAGAGCAGCGAGCGACATGAAAAATGTGCTTTCTCTTTTCTTAGTTGTAGCTATCTCATCATCACAAAAGGGAGAAAGAGAGAGAGAAAGAGAGAGAGAGAGAGAGAGAGAGAGAGAGAGAGAAGAGAGAGAGAGAGAGAGGAAAGGGAGAAAGAGAGGGAGAGGTAGAAAAGTAACAGAGGAATTAAGTCCAGGGATTAAGATCTCTGGCTTTGGGTTTTTTTCACTCTCTCACCCTGCCACTTTCCAATTGTTCTTAAAATATTTGGCAATGTCAATTAGTAAGTGAGCAGAGCTAGCTGATGAACACAATTTTCCAGGCGACTGAGCACCCTATTGTTGTGGAGCGAACAGCAGATTTCTGAGGTCATTATCATTCCCTGTTAGCCGTGCCCAGCTGCTCTCCTCTTGGCTCCAGCCATCTCCGCTCCCTCTCTCCTTGTTCCTCCTACTCCTATACATCTCTCCTCTCCTCTCTTCTCCTCTCCTCTCCTCTCCTCTCCTCTCCTCTGCTCTGCTCTGCTCTCTTCTCCTCCTCTCCTCTCCTCTCCTCTCTTCTCCCCCCTAACCCCTCACCCCCCCCTTCTTACACCATGTTCACCAGTTCAGAGCTGGTTGATAGCAGCCAGCAACAGGGGGGCTTTCAAAAAGGGGAGGGATGGGAGGAGCTTGCTGGGGGAAAGAAAAGAGGAGAGTGAGATGAATATAGCGCAAGAGTGTGTGTGTGTGTGTGTGTGTGTGTGTGTGTGTGTGTGTGTGTGTGTGTGTTGGGGGGTACAGTAAAGGCAAACGAGTGAGTGGAGGGTTAAGCGAGGAAGAAGAGAGAAAATACAGAGAAGGGCATAGAGGCAGGCAGTGCGAAACAGAGGGCAGGCTTGGATTAGGTGTCGCCCGAACACAAGGGGGATGCAAAGAGTAAAAGAGAAAGTGAGGATAGAGAAAATCAGATGAGGAGATGATCTGATGTTGTAGTGTGGACATGTAGTCTGAGAGATGGTGCCATGGAAAGTGGAGAACATAAGTATGAAAAAAAAGCAGTGTTTTCTGAGCTCCCCGACAATGTGGACACTGCACATAACATTTATCTAACCTACCTGTGATTTTACATGACATTACGTTACATGTTGCGTTGCATTTTATCATTTAGTGCAGTATTTTGTGTAAGCTGATAGTTTTGTAAAGGATGTGATTGTTCTAAAAGAGTAACCTCAATTAAAAGCATCATATGTTTTATACTTAAAGCTATTCTTTAAATAACATTTCATACTGCCTTCACATTGCTTCACTTTTCAGTAAACATGGTGCCAATGAGCTCTGAGATTAAAAACAAAAAAACACCTGCCTGCTGTTTTATGAGAAAGAAAGGAGTTTCCTTTCATTCTGCACAAAGCATCCAGGTATCTGCATCTAAACATCCAAAGGAGTCTTTCTTTTTTTTCTTAAGAAATGATGAAAGATCCCTTTGACTCAAAGTACAAAAAGGAAGAAAATAAAAAAAATCCCAGACTTTTTTTGTATGTGTCAGTTGTACATCTTAATGTGCTCCCAGAGGCCTTTTCACCCCTTCTCTCCCCCACCTTGCTGCACCCCCACCTCTTCCACCACCATCAGCACCACCTCTCACCCATGGGTGCCCTCCCTCCTTCCATCCCCCGTGCCGTCAAGTTTCCGACAGCAGATTCGCACATTTTTGAAAGCAGAAAACTTGAATGCTTTGTCGTTGTTTATTACAGGGTAGAAGGGAGATATTGAAAGACTTGCCATACCAAAAAGTTTTTGAGGTTTTAAAACTAACTATATGAGTAAGTCTACTTTTATCGAGCTAAAATAAAGGAACAGATCAGCAGGATTCACCTATCTACTCTTTACAGTATATGCCCAGTTCCACCTCCTGTTTCTGTCACCTCTCATGTCCAACCTGTAGAAAGTTTGAGTAACTAACACTGGTTGGTAATGGGCATGTGGGTTCTTCTTAGAGAGAGGAAGAGGAAGAGAAACAGACAGAGAGAAAGTGAAAAAGGGTGAGCAGCATCAAAGCGTTGCTCTCAGCTGCAGCTGCCAAGCTTCCTCGTCCCCAGTTAGCAGCCATCCAGCTGTCAGGCTGCACGAAGAGGAAGAGAGGGGGGGGAAATCTCTCACCAGCCATATGGTCCCCAGTTCTGTCGGAGACACTCCACGCTCCGTGGGCAAATGGCAAACTCATATATCTAATCAACACTCTTAATATCCAGACCTGAGACCGAGGATATTTTCAGAGTCTTGCCTTTCAACAGTGTGGCTAAAGGGAGTAAACTAGATATGACCAGGCACTTAGAGTATGTATTTGTGGTAATGTGTAAGCTTTACTAGCCCCCTCACTGTACAGAGGTTACAGCGGAGTACAGAGGCCTGTTTACATTGATCTCAAAAGATAGTGACGGTTTAATTTTATATTTTCTTATCAACAGTGCATTGATTTTCCCTCCCCTGTCTGTGGCTCAAAAAAAAAACTTATGAAAGAGGCCATAAATATTGTTTAATATTGTAAAAAAATACTCAATGATTTACTGAAGCAGCTGTAGTTTTTAAGCTTCCATTACTCAAACAGGAGTGAGTGGTGCATTTGTTGGGGAATATTTCCAGCTGCTGAATAATACACATTTTGGTGGACTAGTGCGTATTCAAGGCAGTAGGCGGAGTAGAACAGCACTGAACCACTTCATAGTGTTTGGCTGGCATTCTTTATTTTTCTTTAATCTTCTTTCATCTTTGAAATTGTTTCTCTGCACTGTTGGGCTGGAAGTTGTTCCGCATTTTTGCCAGACAATAAAGAAGTACTTAAAGTAAGTTTGTGCTGTTAAGTAGAAATGCAGTAGTAAAACAGTACTCATTGTTGATGTTATTGTTGTTGTTTTTTACAGAGCTTGAAATTCCTGTTTCGTGTAACTTCCTGAGTAGTTCCCATTTTTTCTTCCGGGATTTTGTGGACATTCCAGTTATAGTGCCCATGTTCATGGTAATCAAGGGGCCTGTCACCCATTGCAATGCTGTGGCTCATTGGTGTGTCCTGTGTAGTTTTTAAGATATATCTGGCTTAACTATACTTGTTAGGAGTATAACTTCATTGTTTTTTACTTATTCCTCGAGCAAAACTCGTTAGGAACTTTCCTTGGTCTCGTTCTATTTGACACAATATCATGACAGTAATATTTGCAGTTGATTGAATTGAACACTCCTTTTAGCTTAGCAGACGTTGCTAGCTTTAGCATAGCTAGCCCCAGAGAGAATGGCCTTGAATGTGGCTTTGTGCTGTATCTGTTAGCGGGATGATACACCTGCTCATTTAATCCCGGCAGGCCTCTCTGCCTCTAGTCTCTCCAGCTGCAGAGTAGCGGGTGCCTTATGGCACGACAAGCCGCACTGAATTATGGGGAGGTTTGTCGGTATTACAGCGACATGGCTGTGTAAAGCTTGGAAACAATCATCGTTGCCACCCCTTTTTCCTTGTTGGGACTGAAAGGACAAATCCCTCCCCGGTTTCTTTTCAGCACACAGTTACTAGTGTATAGATGGATCATGTAGCCTGGACTGCACATAGTGGATGTGGGAGAGAAAGGTAGATACAAAGAAAGAGCAAGAGAGTGAGTGACATGGACGAAGAGCGACAGTGGTGAAAGAAAGAAGGGGAGAGAGATTTAAATAGAAATCAGGAGATATGGACGTGGGTGGCTGGGGGAAGAAGGGGAGTGATTCAAGTCCCACAAATCTTCGCTCAACCCCACAACCTGAAGCAGACGGCATTAAAAGGAGGGAGAGCTGGGTGAGATAGCAGCATAGATGGATATGGTGGCAGCGATGGTTTGGAGGGATGGTAACTTTAATGGCCCCACTGGGTTTTTAATGAGTGTTGTGCCCCAAACAAAACGAGCTAATTAGTGTTATCATCCATACATCAGACCCTACACACACCCATTCGTTCTCAGGCACGCACATCCACTCTGCTGTACACACTCACAACAGCCCGCTCAAACAATACTAAGCCCTTTTTTCCTATTCCACCTTCTTTTACATGTAACTTCTCCATACATATATTTAATGAAATTTAATTCCCTTTTCTTATCCAAGCAGATATTGTAACATCACCGTTTTACTTCATTCCTTTCTTTTTTGATTATCTCGCCCTATGTGGTCGCACTCTCATACAGGGCTATTTCATTCTATTTCCGCCTGGAGTGAAACCCCCACCACCAAACCCCACCCTCTCGCCCCCAACCCTCCCAAAAGAACACACACTTCAAACCCATAAGGCCGTGCCCTGATTGTAAGAGGAGCGATTATGTCTACACTGGTTTAAAAGCAGGATAACATTGCCATGAATGGGCATTTGGAAAAAAAAGGGTTCAAGCCAATATCCCGGCATTTGGACTCAAGCCACTGTTACCTGCCTGTAAGCCACGTGTTTGTCACGCCATCGCCTGTGGTTGACCACCCCACCCCACCAGCCCCCCACTTTATTTCTCTTGCACTAAGCCTATTATAAAATCAATAAACAATTGAGCTTTTTTCCAGTGCTTTTAAATCTTTTTTCTCCTCTATATATCCTCTGAGATGGAGGGAAGGCATGCAGGCGGTGGCAGCGCGGGGAGCATGGAGGGGGGTAGTGGGGGAGTGAAGGAAAAAAAGGAGAAACTAGTAACAAAAACAGCTCAGTAACCCCTTTCTTTCACAATCTTGAAGTCAAGTGAGTTTTTAACTGGCTTCCATCTGCGTCATAGTTGTTATCCAATTGTGTTTATTCCGAGAGTGAGCTTCTTAGATTTAAACACAGTCAGCACAGCGTGTGTGCAACTCTGTTTAACTAATGTACAGACACAGAAATAATCTCCCCTGTATGATCTGATATTTGTGATGTGGACACAGTATGTTGTCTTTTCCTGTTTTCCACCGAATGCTACCAAATGAGGTTCAAAGTTTCCAATTGGAGTTTCATCTGCTTTTGTCACATCACTTTATATCACTTTTCAAGTTTGCTTGGTTATAGAGGGCTCATGGGAATGATTGAGGGATTTTTAATTGTCACATTCTTGAAATGTAATAACCCTTGAGTTGATAAAAATCAACAAACACCAACTCTGACAGCTGATTTTCAAATTAGGCATCAAGTAACGTGGCGTTTACAGATTTTAATTCCCTCTGTCAGTTTCAACTCATGTTTCAAACTCAGCAGTGAGGAGATGTCAATATAAACTTTTTATTCCACCAGTCACAGAGAAGTTGGAAATTACAAGCCACAAACACGCACACTGACACACACAGACACACACTCTCACTTTGTTTACTTCACAAGTCTTCTTGGAGTGCAGATACAGTAATTATCAGTGATCAAAAACAGCGCAGGTTTTTCTGCCGATGCTTTTGATGTATTCACGATATTGTGTTGCCACATCATCTATCACACTGAATTCAAGCAATTTGTGGGGAAAAAAAGCCTTTGCCTAACAACCTTTAGTAGATCCTTTGTAGACAGGGTAGAAAAATATTCCACAGATTATACCTAATTGTAATGATCATCTTTACAACAGCTGTAGCTCAGCTGTCCAACTCTGGACAAGTTCCATATTTTTTAAGTAAATAAAAGCCCTGCTGCAAACGCAGATTAAAAAAGAGTCTTTCTTTAAACGTTTATGTTGTATTTATTTCACAAACTAAGAAAATAATTCACAGTTCTCATGTGTAAATATTTGGGAATTTTACAATCAATACAAAGTAACCCCTCCCTTAATCGAGCGGACAAATGTATTTTTGCAGCCAGCAGGTCAGGGAACTGTGAGTGCTGCTCCAAAAGCTTCAACTTTTGTCTCTTGAAGTATAGAATGTGAATTTTGAGGTTTGCATTTAATCACCACCCTGTTGTTGAAACCAGACATTTTCACACAGCATGACATTTGCAACCATAATCTACTGATATTTATTGGTTTCCTGTTCCACTGGCTGCCACACAGCCCCATTTCCACTCCCATTATTAACAGATGACAAGGTGTTCTTTTCATCAAATGCAGCTCATTCTTTCTCCAGACACACCTTTGTAGATTGTGGCCAATAAACTCAATTTTAACCTCATCTGTCCACAGCACTAGTTTTCCAAAACGACTCTGTTGTTGAATCCAGATGTTGCTTCGCATGCCTCAGATACTGACTTTTTACGATGAGGATACAGATAAGGTTTCCTCCTGATGACTTGTCCATGCAGACCCTCTTGCTTCAATACTCCATAGTGGAACGATGCACCACCACTCGTTTGTTAGCTACACATTCCTGCAGCTCCTCTGCAGTCATATAATTTTTTTTCTTTGTCTTTCTGCACAGTGGAGGTGCAGGTGCACTTTTATTAGTCCTCAAGATCTTTACTTGACTTAAGCAGTTGCTCTTATCTTTTCTTGACGACATTTCCTGATGTGGAAATTTCGAACTGTTTTTTTTACGTCTTTATAACATCACCAGCTTTATCCATGTCTGTAATTGACATTAACTGACTAATCGGTATGACCTGCCTTACAAGTCCTAATGAGGCAATAGTACTTTTATAAGTAGTTATGTGCATGTGTTTAACTTTTTTTAAATTTTTTAAGTTAAAATACAAAGCGACATAGCATATGCATTTGGAGAGCTATTTTATGCTTACTGCAAGGTTGTATTTATTTCCTTCCACAACAAAAATCAACTTAATGTGATTTGCTGAAACTTATGCATAAAGCAATATCATCATAGCAATACTTTATTAACTTACGCTAAGATAATTCTCGCTTTGTTTTCTTGGCATTAGGCTTCCACTCATCCAGTATGCCTGCTGTATACAGTCCAGTGACCGCACTTTTGACTGCAACAGATTTCCGCAGGCTGTTGATTGCGTCATCTTTGACTTTATTCTTCTAACCAGCCTCCATGTTGGCCGACCCTCCCCTCACCATGCCTGCTATTGGCTGACCCTCTGCCCCCCACCACCTCCACTACCACCATTACCATCATCACAACCCAACTTCCAACACCACCCAACTACCAGCAGCCCACTCCTCCACACGACCTACCCCACCCTGGCCTGCCTTCAGCCAAGCCTTGATTGGATGACTCAAAAGATCTCTGGAAAGCCCTTATCAGGATGGTGTAAATGAGTATAGATGTGGACTATCATGGTCAATCGTTCGCGCTTTTCTTTGGCTGCCATTTGGTCTTTGGGGAGACGGCCCACAATGCACCCACAGTTTGTCGATGCTGGACAAGCATTTGGCCGGCTCGGGTTTGTCCCCGACAGAAACCCTGTGTGGGCCACTGCTAGTGACTGTGCTTCGGGCCGCATGGTGTGGCCATGTGTGTCACATCCCCCCTTGTCATACCACCAGACGGAGGGCTGTATCATGGCTATCGTCCTGTCACACTTGGATGATGCTTCTTCGCCTCCGAGTTTGACAGTGACTTGCCTTAGTGACAATTACCATCAGAACCAGCTTTCTTATCCACCTGGTTCAAAAGGTCTGTGTGCTGGAGATTGGCAGGCGTTTCATTTTCCCTCTCTCACTGCTGTCACGCTGTTCTATTCATTTCAGTGCTCCGTTTATGTTTCTATCTGCTCTTCTTTCACTATGGCATGTTAGCCATTCAGTCCTTTTGATACCTCTATATATGAAACCATTCCTGTACTGATAGCAGGAAACTCCAGTCCCTGTTTGCAGGGCCTCTTGCCACTGTATCACACCTCTATTCACCAGGAGAGCTGGAGGAAAAGAAAGCCACTCTGTAAGCATCCGTCGTCCCTCCCTTTACTCCCCGTGTTTTGCTCCTTCTTCCCCTTATTTCCACTGGGAGGAACACTGACCTCATTTGTGAGGACAATAACCCCCTTGACTTTGGGGATTAAGACATGAAACCTTTGTGGATTAATTAGGTTCAGAGCTGAATTCATTTTGTCGCCATGGAAGGCAAAGAGGAAAGAGGCGGATATGTGCTGTGGGCTGTATTATGAATTTGCCGTTAGCCTAGATAGATATATTAAAAACAAATGTTGGAGCCGATCATGTTTAAATCCTCCAACAGAATGGAACTGCATTTATTCACTAGGCTAAGCATTAGCATTGGAAGAAATGCAACTAAACTGTCAAATCAGAGCAAGTATTATAGAGTCTTATACATCACGGCCGACTTTAACCCGGGTTTTGCAATCATGGGGACAATGTTAGCCTGCTCAGCTTAATTCTTTGGCAAGGTTACCCATGCAAGTATGGTTTGCCGGACTATCTGGAATCTGCAATAGGCTGGAGTCTGAATCCGTGCATTTGTTTTTCTAGATTTCGCTTAAGCTTGTCACGCATAATGTAGCAAGTAGCAGTCCTGACAATGCCGCAGGAATCACATTATCTCAGTTGTCTTGGTAACAAAGCAAAGTGTTTGTTTTCCAAGATGTGGTGCAATTGCAATTTAGATGGTTTACACCTATTGTGTTTATTGTGTTTATTTTTTTTTTCAGTCAAGAGCATATGTTATTTGAATGTATCTTTAGCTCGCAAACGGGGCTGTTAGTTAGATGTTTTGTTTACAAAATAACAAAGGTGTTTGTTTCACCAAAGGCACAGCAGACGATGTGTTAATGCATGTTTCATGTCACCTTGTGTTCGTTGTAAATAAATGCGACTGTTGTCTTATTAGAGTAACACCTTCTGAATGTGACAGCCCCAGGTATAGCTCCCTTATGGACCGAGTGTTGAACATGTGCTTGATGAGATGCCTTCCTAATGAACCTCTAAGTCTCGTCATCTCTGTCGATTTACTTATATTCTTCTTATCTGCCCTCAAGTTATCATCATGCCATGGCCCACGCAGTGAGCATATGTTTATGTTGTTGTTATAGGAGGTAAATGTCTCTCATCTCCTCTCAGTGTAAAGCATAAACCTCCACACGAGGATCTTAAGACAGTCGTTCCCGAGCCTAGACCAGGCCTCAGATTCCTAAGAACAAAGAGTACACATGAAGATCCCAAATCTTCCAAAATCTGAAGGCTGTGAACGAACAGGTTTTACAAGAGCACGCAAGCTATTCAGAGACACTCTAGACAAATCTACTTCTACCCTTCAAATAGGTGAGCAAACTCACAGTTGTTTGCCTCTCAAAGTATACCAACCAAGGACACAAAGGTGTCTGAGTTAAGACTTTCTGGCGACATCAGTGTAGCCATATTTTGAGGTTTCATTTTTTAACCCCCGGGCCCCCATCCAGCTGCCAGAAGTTAGCTACTTTCCTCCTGAGGACACAGGTTTATCCCTGGCTTTCATAGAGAAAGACTTGCATTCCTCCCCAGTGGTCCTCCTCATTCCTTCTATCTTCCGTCTTAAGACATGGAGCTAAATCGAGGCTAAGCCACAAGCCACCCTCATGGGGGGACGGATCGACCAAATGCCACCTCTCCTGGCAGGCCTTGCATGTAAGGTGTAATTGTGCTGGTGCAGTACTCTCTGGGCCAGAATCAGGTATTTCCTATTAGACACAGAGATGATGAGTGGATTTTCAGGAAGAGGATGGGAAAGCTGTCTTGGTCAATCCTCCCTCCTCCTCAGTATCTCAGTTCTTTTCCCTCATGCTCTCTGCCTCTTTTGTCCCTTCTCCCTTGCCTCCTGATCCTTGAGCCCAGCCCCTACTTCACAATTCTACCTGTTTTGCTGGTACTTGACAAGACAGGATTTTTTCTTTTGTCTTCCTTGGCATTCCCTCTTTTCATCTTTTGGAGAGAAGGGCAAAAAGAGGATGAGGGATTGAAAGTTTGTGGAGGAAAGTTTTTGGAGGACGTTTCTGGATTATGTTCACAAGGCACAAGCTGCTCACAGTGTGAACATGGCACGTTGTCAATGAGATCTATTTCCATGACGATTATTTTTATACTCCAACAATCAGGGAGCCGACAGCACAGTACCACAGGAGAAAAAAAAGTCCTTCTTCCAATTCGATACACCCTCTGTAACATTTTAGCTGTAAATACTAACAAAGTCGTGTGGGAGAAGATAATGACAAGATACCAACCTGCTTTTCTGGCGTTAAAAATTCCCATTCTAGCCTAACAAAGTGTCCTGTTGAGTTGTCAAGTGTAAGTGCACCAAACCTCAGACTGCCTTCATCTTGTGATCAGATGCTCTCCACTGCTCAGTGTTGCGGCAAATGCAACATCTGATGGCTTTCTGAAATCCAGTGTGTTGGACAGGTGAGATGCTGCAGTCAGCGTCACTTTTGAGATGTGAGTTAGCACCATGTCACCCCTTCCCATCTGCAAGCTTTCAACGTTGTATTTTCGCCGCATGTGTGTATGTGTGTGCGTATGTTTCAGGTCTGAAGTAATTTAAACCGGTTTTATACACTGCGTGTCTAAGTATTGTGTTAAAAAACTCTTGTAAAAAAAAAAAGAACATTTGTGCAGTATCAAGAATATGGCAACTAAACAAGTGATTTGGAATTCACTGCCATATTCAGTGTCACTATTTGACTTGGTGTTTGGCACAGTAAAACAGGGTACAGATTGAGAGACAGTGTCACAGAGAGAAGGGAATGTCTTGTTCTTCATCTGCCATTTAGATGTCTTCCTCGTATTGCTTTCCTAAGCTTTCTGTCTTTCTCTAGACCTTAAAGAAATGATCAGTCACCTCTCTACTTTACATGAAGTCAATGACAACTGACAGGACATGTCAGTTTTCAATGCGTGTGTATGACTCCTCTCCCAATGTCTTGTGTGCTCAGTGGGCTGTTGGAGGGCTTTCTGCTAGACAGAAGGGCTCGGCTGCAGAGTGGGGCCAGAGCCAGGCATCTTGATGATTTTTTCGGGGTGCATCACCATCTCTATGAAAGCGCCAAGTGTGCACCAAGGCCATGCCATCGACTGTAGAGAGTGTGTGATAGGGGCACGCCATCTCCCATCTCTTTCAGGCATCGCGTGGTCTCTGAAACAAAGATGAATCTGGTTGCCACATTAAAGATGAACACTGTGATTTCTGCGCGCAATAAAGTTGTAATTCAGTGAAGCTGTAATGAATGCAGTGAAATGGTTGTCTAGTGAAACATTTTGTGAACTCGATTAGAGGTGCTAAACCATTTATTTGTGAAGTCTGTTATTGCAGACATAATTTGTGGTGGCAGCACAGTTTACCTAATTTTATTTATGTATTCCCCTGGTCAACGTTGTTTGTATGAATGTGAGATTTTTGTACTGTTGTCAAGCACTAATGCTTAGATTTTGTATTTACACAAAATAAAGTTACACAAATAAAGTGGCTGTCTGCTTTGTATTAACTAATCCATTCATATGAATAACAGTAAAATAAAACCATATATAGATTAAAATAAAATTCTGTTTTAAAGGTCTTACATGAAAAGCTTTGCCATCCTATGATTTGACCTGAAAGAACACGTGAAGCTTATTTCACCTGTTTCTTCCCTCTATTTCTCTCCTCCTCCTTCCCCCTCTCCCAAGTCCAAATCAACACCACATAACAGCGATCGATGGATCCCTGCTAATCGCGTTAGACGTTTTGTTTTAAAATACCAGCGCCCAGCTGGTGGCTCCTAGCACTCATCTGTTTGTCCCTGTACTGCTGATCTCTGTCTCTCTTCCTCCCTTCCCCTTCCTCCATCTTTCTGTTGCTCATTTTCTACCTCTGTCTATCCATCCCTCCCTCCCTCCATTTCTTTTCCCTGCATCTCTATCTTGCCACATGTGTTTGTTTTTCAGGCTGGAGGGAGGGGTGGGGGGAAGTTTTTGGCCCAAATTCTAGGTATCACATATCTGACCATATTTCAAGCCCAAATGAAGCATGTTAAAAAAAAATCCCTTTTTCGCTTTAAAGGTCAGACATTAGTGCTGGTAAAAACTGATCTGTGGATTTATGAATTTAGCCCTGTTGTTGGGGCTCCTTTGTAATGGAAGATTCAGTGGGGGAAGCTTAACATTGCATTGTTTTGCTTTGACAACGCAGCCACGAGAGCCCGTGCAGCTGTTCCCCATGCTCACAATGGCAGATTAATTAACACAATCATGTGGCGCTGGCTTGGGCTCAATAGCCAGGTCTGCTCAGGGATAGATAGGTAAATCCTATACATGCATTTCCAGACTACCACTGAACATTCTTGTGATGCTGTGCCATGACTAGATAGATTTGGTCACTGACTGGTCAGCTGTAGGCATACAATTAAGGTTGAACAGGGAGAATCTTTTCCTAATTGCACTGTTGTTGAAATTGAAATTGTGGTGTGAAGGGGGTATGTGCGTGTGTGTGTCTGTGGCAGCAGAAAGCAGCCATGCTTTTTTCCTCTTTTTTTTTGCACCTGCTCTGTGTGTCGGTCATAAAATTTGTCCTGTGCATTTCTCTGCGCTGCTGTAAATGCGTTCACGTCCGTGTGCTCATGTACAGATTTATCTAGTAAAGCAAGAGTGTGACAAAAAATGAACACATATGTATTTATGTCTGCACCAATACTTGCGTGTGTGTGTGTGTGTGTGTGTCTGTGTTCTTGCTAGACACTCCTCCCATCATCAGCGCGTCTAGAAAGCCATCGCCATTAGACAGAGCTCCACTAATTAAGATTCTGCCGGTCGACCCGTCTCTCTTACTTACTTAGTTCCCTGACATTTTAAACTGTCTATTATGCTGCCTGACTTTCAGGTGCAATGCTGTGTAAATGGCAAGTCAAAAAATTATGTATCTTTAACATACAGATATCCAACTGGGATGGGGGGGTGGGGTTGTGGGTGTCAGATCAGAGGTGTTTAAATTATTACCGGACTCTGTGATCTTTCTCGATTGATCATGTCACTTTGTGTCCTCACTCGTCTTCACTCATCTTTCATACTTCCCATCCATTATCCCGTCTTTCTCCTTCACCCTGTAAAAAATATATACATGTATAATATTTCAACCTCCTTTACCACACACAAACACACACCTCTCATCAATGTGTTGTATGAACATGACCACAGTTTGTCAATATTTTACCCTTGGACCATCCCCTGTGCTGATATAATGATCACTTAACAGTCAGGAGTAAGGCGAGGAGGAAATTAGGGCGTCGGCAGTAGAGAGGACAACAACACTGAAGCAATTATGTTTCTTTGAGCCCAAGCATTCTCACGTTAATGAAATCCCTTATCGTTAGGGGAAGAGGAAGGTGGGGAGGGGAGGACAGGTGCACGAAATGTACGTCGTTCATTTATCTTATTCTCTGAAATGAACGGAAGGAGCGCTGAGAATAATGTAGAGATAAAGTCCGGGCAACAAGTGTGTGTAGTGTTTTTTTTTTTTTTCCACATTGCTGGTCCTGCATTTTACAATGACAGAAGAAGAAAAGGGAGAATGGGAGAGGAGTTTTCTGGGGCCGATTACTGGGAGGAGGAGGGAACAGGAGGAAGGGAGGGCACGGTGTATCACACGTTATCACCTTGCTAAAGGACAAATCGAAGAAACTCCCCATGGTAACATTTGAAGTATTTACCTTCCTGCAAAATGCCTGCCCTTTTCTTTTGATGAGATTATGCAGCCTTCAAAAGTGACAGAGATCCAACCAAAATATGTCACTTTTCGTTTCTTAGTCAAATTGTGACTAAGATTTGCAGCAGAAATGGTCAGAGTTTTCTTAACAAATGAAAACTCTTATGACATTTTGCAGTGCTGAGCCACCTTCTTAACACTGGGTTGGAAACCATCAGGACAAATCAGTCGTGTGATAAATTAGGAAGGACACAGTAACGTACTAGAGCCTCTTACTTCAGGGACTCTTTACATTAATGACTACTAAAGCAATAACCTTGCATTTTTAGCTAAACAAATGGTGAGTTTGTGTACTGTTATTCATTACACTTTCTAGATGATCCCTGAGTATGAATATTTTACTAAACACAATGATTTGAATGTAATGCAAACTTGAGAATTACTAGTAAAATAGAATTGAGGAGACGACACCCTTAGCCCCTCAAATAACCAACAGCAGATGTGTCATGTCAAAGTGTTGATGGTGCTAGAGGAAAACAAAGGGATCAGCAAAGTCTTTGGGCTTCATCCTCTGGGGACTATGAACACATGTATAAAATGTCAAGGCACTTGCTAAGTTGTTAAGATATTTACTTCTGAACTGACAAACACATTGACGTCACCAGCCCTAGAGGCTGTGCTGGGTGTGCGCTGAGTGACATCTGAAATTCTTCTCATGCACATCTCATCAACAGAACAATAAACCGAAACATTTCCCCCAGTGTAACTGAATATTCTATTTATTTGAGTTTACAATTTAATACAAACTTTTGGTAGCACTATACACTTTATATATTTTCAACAGCAATAATGTGGGCGTGTTACTCATGGTCAAGTGCATACTTGTACTTGTTTACTAAGTATTTTTTGGGACTGTGCACGAAGGCAGGTGTGGAGTGAATTTTCTGTGAAATCTGTGAAATCCACCGAGGGACATGGCTGAGCTTACCTCTAAGATACCTTTGGGATGAGGTTGTATAGATAAATAAATGCACCAGTCCTTGTTAGGAGCTGCTATTAGTAGCGTCGGGCTGCAACGACACTAATGTCTGCTTTGGGCTACTGTGCTGAGTTCCTTTCTGTCTCTCCTGTAAAAGAAGGCGATCTGACTGGAAACAGATCTGGGGCACTGGGGGGGCTGGCCCCAGCTCGTTGGATTTAATGACCCATTTCCTCAGCTGCCTCGTGCCACAAGCAGTTAAACGACAGTCAAGGTGCCCAGAGGTTCCCTACCATGGGACCGGGGGGAGTACAGAGTACACGAGCTGAAGAGACAGAGTGAGTAATAGAGAACGACATACCCCGGCTACAAGGCAGCAAATCAAAGCTCATTTCCCCAGCAGGAAGTTAACTAGCACCCACGACAGTCTAAAGTCAGATGATTACTACATTCCAGGAGTTATTTTCTGATCTGAAGTGTTGGTGTTTAATTCTTTTGGTGAAGCCAGGCTTTCAACAGCCCCCAGAAAAAGAGTGGCCATACCTGTTGCATGGTGCATGAACAGTGAAAGTTTTTGTTTTGTTTTGATGAAGAAACTCAAAATATATATATATATTTGTTGTGACGCATGACATTCATAAACACTGAGGCTGTTCATCCATTTCTTTTTCTTCTTACGTTTGAAAAGTGTTTCCTAAAATCATTGGAACAGAGTTCAGTCTCAAAAATGATCAGAGATAAACAACGGTTGCCTGATGGCTAATAGCATCTTAATAAGCTCTGGTACCAGCAATGAAAATTATTGAAGCTGCCTCTGGTTCATTTTAAGTTTATTGTGACCTTAAAATAGCAATGTCAAAGTTCTGACATTTGCAGCAACATTCCCTGAAAGAATGCTTTATTAAGTTTCTGTTATAGCTTCACATTAACACAATTTAGCTGGCAAAATGCAAGTTCACTCTTATTATAAAGTAGTCACAGGGAATGAAATGTGTTCATCAGGGAGCTTAGCCCTTCCACTGGCACTTTTGTCTACAAACAAGACGACGGTCAATCCGAGCATTTCCTGAGAGGGGATCAGTTTGAAATACTGTACAGAGTAATAGCAGAGTCAGGAGCAGCCACAGAGAGCTGTTTAATGAAGAGCTGCAGGAGACAGGCTGCACACCTCCAACTTCTCAGAGAGGTAACCAGCTCCTTTCACTATGTCCTGCTGTTCACAGACTCACGCCGTCTGCAGCATACAATTACAGTTGCTCACAGAATGATGGAAAAAGGCCAAGTATTCTCTGACTTCTTTATTAAGAGACAAATTGTGCTGGCAATATTTGTTTTGCTGCTCCCAGAATTATCTGACCTGTAGTGTTTAACCACATTTGCCTTTACCACCAGTAACTACACTAAACCAGGGATAAAATCCCACCTTAAGAGTAACAGGTGCCTAAAGTAGCAGCTACATTAGTGCAAGCTTGCTCTCCTAAATTAGTTGCACCCAGGTATATGAAATATAGTGGTCAGCATGCTCTGACCTGTAGTCTATTTACTTCACATTAAGCTATATTTTAATGCTGAGCAAGTATTAAATATTATTTGAGATGTACAGGAGAATATGCAAAGATAATTTATAGTGTGTGCAGCATCATCATCTGCACCACACACCACCTAAAATCTCTTAACTTCATGCACATGCGCTCAGTCTTCAGCGCTGCTCTGGAAATGCAAGAGCATATGTATACTCCCCAAGAAGTACACACTTTTACATGTAAAATTTGGAGAGAAACTATATATGAAGTACAGCTATAATAAAGAACAATAACGTATTAAATGCAAAAAGACCTTCAACCTAAACAACCATATAGGTCACTTCTTACCAGTACGAGTGTACCATTGACAGGCATACTGGGCTTTCCTCATCATGGTAACAATAACATTACCTGTAGAACTGTGTTTGTGGCAGGCGAACTGAATACTTCTCATCATAGTTACACTATAAAACATGCAGTTAATGTAGTTGGTTTGTTTTTATTTTTTTGACTAATTATTAGTTTCACACAAGAAACAAACAGCTCTGTATACCATGCCACCTCACTTTTCTATTTGCTCCTGTCATAATCATTACAACTGCTTAAGGTCGCCTACCAATAAAAAGTAACTATAGGTTGTAATACAGATGACCTATGGGGTTGTTTTTTAGTCTCATTTATTGAAGCGTTGGTCCTTTAAACTGCATGCCCATTGCTCCTTAATTAATTCTGTGGACATTTATTACTAAAATTATCCTTCAGGCTCTTAAAAAAACGGCAAAACACACACGAAAAACACAATTTGAAAATCATAATGCACAACAGATCATATTAATATGACCTCCTGAAGTTTAGGACAATAGTTTTTGATTTATAACGATGAGTTCACTTGACCTTCTCCACAAGTAGCAACAGTGCTCAAGACCCCAAGGAGAGACCTAAAACGGCCATCAAACTTCCACCGCTAAAAACTTAAGCACGTGCTGCCCTATCAAGCTATTGATCAATTATTAATATCCGCAATCCTCAGCCTTGATGTGGCTGCTTGGATATGGAAAAGCAGGCAATTATGTGCTACTCTCTTTTGGGTTTTGGCCGCCTGCATCTGCGGCCTGCCTCTCCCTCTTCATGCGTTGAGCTCCCCTATAAATATATAACAGATAGACCCTCTTAGCACACCACAAGTTCTTATTGGGGCCCTCTTATTGCAGATATCCAGATCCAGATTAATTTGTAATTAGTCTTGAGTTGTTGAGCCTCTGAAAGATAAAGGATTCCAGCTTCCATTCTATTCGGCCCAAACGCTGACGATCACTTAAAAAGAACAAACGCTCTTGCGCTAGATAAAAATAGCTTAAGCTCGGACTTATTTGTTTGGCGACAAATGCCAGACACATATGTCTGAATGGCTTGGGTGATGCTAAAGCAGAGAATAAATGAGTTGGTCTATAATAAACTTGTCATTGTGTCTCTCTTGCGTGTTGTTTGTAAAAAAGGGGGGAAAAATGCTTAACAATTCATCAGCTCAGTGCAGGCAGCCCTGCTGTTTTCTTGGGCACAACACATCGCTGTTGAAGCACAGAGTGAGAAACAAAAAGAGGAATTCAAAAGCTGTCTGCTTTACTTTTTTTTTTCATACAGTGTAAATCTCTTTCCAGGAGATACCCCCTTCGGCAGGTTTCTTTTAGGCTTCCCATTAATTTGCCCCCAAATGTCACACTATATCCCTCCACAGATAACAAATGATAAATTTCTAGGCGGTATGTGTGTGTGTGGGGGGGGGGGGGGGGGGGGGGGGGGGGGGGGGGGGGGGGGGGGGGGGGGGGGGGGGGGGGGGGGGGGGGGGGGGGGGGGGGGGGGGGGGGGGTGTAAAAATACTGAATTGTTTTTAGTCATTTAAGAGGACGGGGTGTAGAGGCAGGGGGCAAGGGTGGGTGGGTGTGGGTGCGCTTCAGTCTATTAATAGTTGAGTCATCAGTGCCTCAGTGTTCTGAAATGGCAAATTGTTAGATCCCCAATGGTGATTATTACTTTCTGTCAATGACCTTCATAACAAATTAAAATTATGCGACTGGGACAGAGCGTGCTCTTTAATAGGCGTTATGCATGGGATTGTGTGTGTGCATGGTACTCTGTGTGCATGTCAATGTGTGTGTGTGTGTGGGGGGGTTTGTGTGTTTATATGCTGGTGGCCAGAGGGTGAAGGCCTCCAGCATTTAAAAACTTCCCTGCTCTCACTAAAATCGGGGCCTTTCTCTCGTTTATTTTTAAAGTGTGGCTCTATCTCTTGTGCTCGTTGTCATACATACACCGAGGGAGGATGTTTGCAGCCACAGTATAAATCTTTTTATTTCATTTTCCAAGACACTGGACAAGTTCATAGAAGAGGAAAACGGGACGTGTCCTTGGTCTCTGGATTTACAGCCTGACCAGGCTATGGTTGGAGCAATAGTCTCTCTTTCTTGCCCACACACACACGTGCACACACACATACATGCACACACAGACGCACAATATGTATGCGCGACATGAAGCAGATTTACCCACTTTAGCTCCCCCTCCGCAGTGGCCTTGTTAAAAGTGTTCATTGCCTCTTGTGGTAATATACTGTATGTCTTTAAGTGCACATTTATGCTCCAGAGCTATCGATCACTGTGCATTCCCCACCAGATAATTACTCCACCTTAATATGCACCCTTAATGAGGCTTAATTGATTCATTTTCATTGATGGAGAATAACGCCACTAATGGCTGCGCAGTGCAGAGCATTGATGCCACGTACAGTAAAGACTCTGACCAGTGCCAGGTGGATTGAGCGTGGGAGAGACGTGATAGTACTATAGCTATAGAGTTTTATGATTGGACTATTGTGCTTACTGTTGATTTAACATGCACACGAATGAATAGGAAATCAATGGCAGCTTAGGGAGGAGTCCTTCTTTTATTCAATGTTAAAGGGGCAGTGCAACAGGATGGCTGTCGTCTTAAGGTGACACTTTATACATGTCCAGGACCTGGAGAGGAGTTGATAGTGTGGCCCTTTCCTGTTTCCCGTTCTCTTACAATTCAGTTGTTTTCCCTTTTTTGCCAATATCCTGAAAACCTCAAGTGCTTTATGCATATTATTTCAGTTTTTCTACTTGTATTCTATTTCTGCTTTTCCCTTTTCCTGTTGTCTCCTTCCCCTAAGTTGTGTTTCCTTTAAGACCCTTTATCCTGTCGCATCTTCTTGCATTTCCTTTTCCATGCTTTCTTCTTTTCTCTCTTGTTCCACCTTTTTACGTTATTTGTCCTTACATTTTATGTAAATTCATTTTTTTCTCATTCACAATATTGCACTGTTACGTCATGATATAACATCTATTTCCTATTTCTTCTTACTTCTGTTTTCAAATTTTTTGGTTCACTTTCCTATTTTTTTCCTTTAATTTCCTTTCCTTCCCTTTATCTATCAATAGAAGGCCAGCAGTATCCCAGTAAAAGACACAGCAACCTAGTCATCCTTCACTAATGGTAACCACACCACTTCCTGCCAACACAGACTGAGAGGGGGCATGATGAATATACACCCTAATTATTATAGCACAACACATTCAAGCACACACACACACACACACACACATTGGCAAGTGTGTGTGTGTGTGTGTGTGTGTGTGTGCGCGTGTGTGTGTGTGTGTATACAAATGCACAGACAAACACATTAGTAACTGCACTTGTCTTCATGTCCTAAAAGACACCCACCTCTGTCCCCATCTGCCTTTTGTGCTGTCATGCAGACAGTCTGTGGACAACACACACACATAAACGCGCACACATACACGAATGCAAACAAACGCGCACACACACTCATACACCCTCGAGCATCATCCACAGCCTCTCAACGAGGCTATGATCACCCTGCTAGAATGATAAAGTTAGTGAGACATCAGTGCTCCTCCATTTGTATGTGCACGTGTATGTGCATGTGTGTGTGTGTGTGTGTTTGTGTGTATGTCTTTTTCCAATGCTCTTTGAAGCCTGAAACAGACTTGAGGAGGAGGAGGGGGGGAACAAAGGTGGGCCGGTGCCAGCCACCATTCCTCTTCCTCCCCTAGCTGGGCAGAGGCATACCCTTTACTGAGGGAGAGAGCCACCTTCTGTCAGCATGTGAGCAGAGAGGAGGAGGAGGAGGAGGAGGAGGGATGGAGTGAGAGATGAGAGTGAGAGAAGTGGAAAGAGAGGGATGGAGAAAAGAAGTAGCATCCTAAACAGAGGAGGCATTCGTCAAGACTGTCCATCATATCCACCTGTGTATTGAGAGGGACTGAGGTTTGGTTCCTTCAGGAATTGAATCATTTCGACGTGTTTTGCGAAGCATCAGCTGCTACTTAACGCTGCCTTCTTGTGCAGCAGTGCCCTTCACCTGATAGTTTTGGAGAAATAATCTTCACAGCATGAAGATCACACTCCCTGAATGGATATCATGCACTCGAACAAACACCACCCTTTGACTCAAGGAAGTGCTTCAAACAAATGGCTTTAACACAATTCTGCACAAACTAAACCACCACCCTTTCATTAAGCAGCTTTTCCCATCCTCTCCTTTTTCCCCCCTCTCCTCCACAACTCCAGTTTTAATACGGGCGTCCGCTAATAAATATAAATGTTTGTGATTAGCATCTCTGCAGCACAGGTGCATGTTTGTTGCGAGGGGAGGCTTGTTCATTAATTTTCAGCCATGAAAAGTGCAGCGCGCCATGAACGGAGAGTCCACATCGCACACACTGATAAATGAACGCACAGATTGCTAATGTACCATTGTAAGGCTGCTGCCTCCACCGGCTTTGAATAGAAAGGGCCTGATGCCAACAGCAGGGCTCTGGGCGCACACACACCACACACCACACACACACACACACACACACACACACACACACACACACATAAGCACACACTTGGTCTGAGAGGTGTGGCAGGTTCCCATTCAGAGGTCTAGATTAAACCAAATAGAGCTTTAGATAAGGTGTTTTTTTATCCTTACACATATATCCAGGGATTATTTGGCTTATATAGACAAGACACCCCCCAGTGTGAGGCCTCTGGCTTGTGTTGTCTAATTAGATTGGTTAGAACTCTGTCTGCTGGTGACGATGGCACTGAGAACCTTGTGTCCTGGTGCATGTGTATTGGCGTACTCGACTTTGTGGATTGGGCCGAGGAGATACAAAAAGGACATTTGTTTGGGTCGTTCTCAAGCATGCACACCCTTCATGAAGCAGTCATATGGAAAACTGCGGTCAGTAATCCTCAAAATATTCTGTTTATTATCATCATGATGGTCATAATCATAATTTCATATCTGAAATAACCCCTTAATCTGGGTGGACGTACGTGCTGGGGTGTGGACACAGCATGTGTGCATTATCAGAATCCCCACATATTGTATATTTTAATTAGATAATGCACATTAAATCGAGAGCCGATTCTCAGTATGTTTTTTTTATTTTTAGTCATGGTCGCGACTGCAACAGAGGAGAGAAATACAGAGAAAGAGTTAACAAAGAGAAAATAAATAAAATTTGCCTCAGAATGGGTTGTTTTTCGGGAGCTGCAAAAATGTTTTATTAGGGGATTGCTGAACACCTGCCTTAAAATGTCGTTTCAACATCTCCCGACTGCCATTTTGCTTAATTGACTTGGAAATGGCCCAAATGTATTGCTGAATGCGGTCTAATTAATATTAATAATAAATGCCATTATTAACATCAAAGAACATCTGGTGCCCCTGTTTACCCCACCGCCTTATATGTAACACATTCTGCTGCTGTTTTCATCTCACAAACATTGCGGGGGTAAACAACAACTTGCATTTCCTTCATTTAGATTTTTCTTTATTATATTTTCCTTTTTTTTTGTTCTAACAATTTATTTTGTTTTTGTTCTTATCTCTGTCGCTTGACAGGGTCAGTAATAAAACAACAAGTATGAGGTGAGGATGCTGTGTAAAATTTGGAGCACAGTTGTCCCCCCCTTCCGTTCTCCTTCTTCTTCTTGGTCTAGACCTGGTTGTTGTAATACCTCAGAGACTTCTCATATCCCTGGTGAAAGAAAAAAATAAATAAATAAAAAACCAAAAGCATCTGCACACTCAGAGAGGCTTGCATTAGGACTTTCTCAATGCCCATAAATCATGGACCAAATAACTTTAATCTGAAATTTCATTAAGTAGTCCTTGTCAGGTAGTAAAAGGAGGGGGATAATGCAGTGGTGTTTAATGATAATTGGTGTTTGGTTAATAAATTCTGCGAGTTCAGATTACGTTCTAGCAGTGGCTAGAATGCTAGCATCAGCAGTGTAACTAAACCTCAAATTGATTAACTCGCATGAACCAGACGCTCACAAAGATGGCAGTGGTCCAAATCAAAAAAAGAACGAGAGGGGAATGGGGTGCTGGGAGGTGTGTATCTGTGTGTGTGTTGTGTGTGTGAGACACAGAGGGAGAGAGCGAGCGAGCGAGAGAGAGAGAGAGAGAGAGAGAGAGAGAGAGAGAGAGAGAGAGAGAGAGAGAGCGGGGGAGCAAGCGAGCATCAGGCCGGATGGTGTTGTGTTGCTCTGGTGTAAGGAAATCAAGTCCCCCCGGGCGCATTTTTAAAAGCCTAATGCCTTTCAAATGATGTCATCACATTTTACTCTTTCTCTCTTTCCCCTCCCGCCCTCCCTCTCACCCAATCTCTCTTAATATCTTTCCCCTTTTCAAACTGTTTCCGTCAAGCCCTCCCCACCGCCACCACAAACACCACCACCCTCCTACCCCAGTCAGTTATTTGACTACGGGGAGAGGCCGCTGGGCTTCGACGGGAGTCACGTGACGCATTAGAATAATGGCTGAGCAAGACGCAAAACATCTTGTGTTTTTATGACTGATGTGCTTTTTTTTCCCCTCCAGTTTTATTTCCTGAAAGTGATATCATACTAATCAAAACCACAGAACGTTTAGAGTGCAAAGTGTGATTGAAAGAGCACCATTAAGGACTGGCAAACACCACACACACACACACACACACACACACACACACACACTCACACAGACAAACACACACACACACACACACACACACCCAACACCCCTGGCACCATACATATATATATATGCACACAAAGACACACACACAATCATTGACTTTGCTGTTTATTTTTTGCTGTTGTTGTTGATGATGATTTTTTCTTTTTTTTTTTTCTCCATTAATGGGAAATGGGTGTGGTCGCTGTAAAGGAGTAGGCAGCATGCCCCATCCCAGGGGTATCCAAAGGAAGGCACACATATACACACACACACACACACACACACACACACACACACACACACACACACACACACACACTATTCTGTAGTTGAACTTACACAAACAAGGCTTTCCTGTAACTGTCCCTTTTTTCATACACTCGGTCTCGTGTATATGTGGACTATGTTATGATGATATGATACACTTTGCTGTGTGTTGAATTTATTTTATGAAAGATATATAAATTCCATATCAATTTGCAAGATACGAATTTGTTAAACCAACATTGAAGCTGCCCTGGTGGCGATGCATCGTTTCGTTGTTTCGTTGCAAGATCCTGGTGACGTGAGGATGGAAGGGAGTAAGGTGTCTTACACGCACACACACACGTAACACACAGTTGCACTCTTGCACACTGTTAGTCAGAGGGGAAGTGTGTGTGTACATGAGTGTGAGTGCAGCAGACAGCAGGCAGAGTGACTGATACTCAGCCTGCCTCCCAGATGGCCTGCTCAACTCTGCTCCAATCTGATCTCAGAGCCTTTGTTCTGGCATGTTCCATTATGCCGCCGCGACACCAGTAAAGGCAGAGGGGAGAGGAGCTGGTCTCAGATCAGATACAGTTGAATTATACATGTATTTCTCCCCCGCCCCCTGTGATATTCTTGTACTAGCACAGTCACAGTTCTGCGTTTTGTCATGTTTTTCCTGGGTTAGAGGCGAGAGATGTTCATAGACGATAGATTAAAACAGTTTGAATGTTTGAGCTTGATGGGAGAATTTGGGAGAATAAAAAAAAGTAGTGGTGGCTTGAATGTTTAATTAAAAGATGAGTGGTTTTATTCTTGATATGGATTATGATCTATTGGGGGATTAATGCCAGAAAATGAGGTCTGTCTGAAATAAAACATGTCAACTCCGTAGGGCCCTCTGACACTTGCAACAAATTTAGATAAGAGAGATGCACAGCCTGGTAAATACTGATCTTTTATTAAATGTCAAATATTAAATATCAAATAATTCTAGACAGAGTTTTTTTGCCTGTGATATATGAAGAAGCGTTACAGGAAAAATAGCAAAATGCAACGATGTTCTTCTATTTTCACTTTTTATTTAAATTTTTTCAATGAGAAAATCTTCAGTTGGAGACAATGATACACACTGGATGGTACTGATCATTGAATATGTGTACACGTGCCAATGCTGTCAACATAAAAATGATCCATGGTCTAATTGTATAATATTTGAGCAAAGTGGAAGAGTAATAGAAGCTGGCCTTTACAAGCTTGTATATGAAAAGCCAAAGGCTCACCTGTGACAATCACTTTAATGCTGCATCTCCACAGTGAATCTTCTTTGCATAAAAAAAAAAAAAAAAGAGATGGAAGACAGGGAACGAAAATCAATACTCAGAGGATAGTTACGGCTGGGTGTCAACAGAGTCTCTCCCCACATCACACACCCAGCTGTGAGGGATGATGCCTAACGCACAGGGTGACCTTCAAAATGTCATAAATGTGTTGTGCAATAAAGTGTCAATATTTGTGGTTATATGAAGCAGGATGACTTTTACAGTAATTGGAACAGCCACATTAAAAGCTGCGGATCAGTCAGCTGATTAAAGACAAGCGTGCTGGACACCCAGCTCGTGCCTGGGCATGGCGTTCTTGCGCATGTGCGCACCTGTGGGCGTGCGTGTGCATACACTCTTGCCGCACGTATGCACAGATGTAAGAAGAGCAGGAGGCGCACACAAAAAGTTGAGTTTTACTTGTCTTTGTAGTGTGAAGTGCGTGTGTGTAGGAATGTGTGAAGCCCATTTATTATTGAAGGGCTGTTATATGCCAGGAGAGCACACTCTCATCCTCTCAGTAGTGTGTCTTCCTCTTACAGGAGCACTATTAACCCTGACACACAAGGATGGGTGTGTGTGTGTGTGTGTGTGTGTGTGTGTGTGTGTGTGTGTGTGTGTGTGTGGTGTGTGTGTGTGTGTGTGTGTGTGTGTGTGTGTGTGGTGTGTGTGTGGATGGGTGAGCGAGAAAGACAGACATGCAGAGCTTTTGTGTGTGTGTGTGTGTGTGTGTCTGGTGTTTGTCCTGCTTCTAATCTGTGTTTTGGATTTTTTAATTTTATCCCCATCTGGGGTGGGCAGGTGGGCCAGTGTCTGTTACACGATCTGGGGAATCTTTGCCAAAAGGGGATCTGTACAGTAGACCGCTCAAAATATGTTTATGAGGAGGCGACTATGGCTACAGTATGGTGCAGTCCTGGACCACGCACTGGGGGAATTGTTTTCAGTTTTATTTATTTTCTGTCTGCAGGAAGTCATTCAAATAAAAATGCAAAAGAGCAGGATGGCAGTGTTGGTCTGTCGTGGTTGGATATGTTCACGTTATGCAGGAAATTATATTTTCACCTTTGATATTTTACATGAAATTTGCGTTGAGTGTAATTTGCATCAAGTGTCATATTTCCTGGAAGACATGGCAATTTATGCTGATTCAAGTAGATATAATGAAACATACTGCTATTTTAGATTTTCCCCTTTAACAACCCTACAAATTTTATTAGCTGTCATTTAGTCAAATTTTCAGACAGCCAATCCTCAGTCCCTGTATGTACTGATGGAAATAATGGACAAAGTCTGTGTAGGATTTTTTTTCCATTCCACGCTCTTTCGTTCTAACCCATCCTCTCTTTCCACTTCTCGTACTCTCTGTCCTGTCGCGTATTGTCTAAATTTATGTGAAAAGCAAGCTCCACAGTTTAACATCTGCTTTTAAAAACCTGTCTCCCAGCTTCTTTCCCCTCAGAATTAAACCACACATTTGCCAAGCCCAAGCAGAAGCAGCTGGTATTTAGTGTCTGCGTATTGTCACAGACTTACATTTCGGTTGCCTTTCAGTTTCACTTGTGATAAATGGCCTTCAGCCTGATAGCAGCACTGCTGAATGGAGTTGTGTGTCTAGTGTCAGTGTGGAGGGGGACTTGCTGACTTGGGTCTTTCCATTCTGTAAACCTTATTTGACTCCCCCAAGTGAGAGGAGGGGTGGAATGGGGTGGGGAGCGACAGAAAAGAGAAAAGATTAGGCTACTGTTAAAAAATGTTCCTTATTGTGCGGCATGGTTGCCTAAGTGGGTTGCTCGATGTTGATTCTCTTTCTTTCTCTCTGGCTGCCGCCCCTCCTCTCCGCGCACGCACCAAATCATGTGCCAGATTGGAAAGTAAATAACATTTTCGACTGCATATGTGCGTATTTGGGTCGAGCACATACTGCCATTTTTTTTTTTTTTTACCACAGACTACCTATTGTGTATGACGGAAATATAGCCAGACTGGTTTTGTCTGTAGGTTTCTTTTGTTCAACCTCAGCAAAGAAGAGGTCAGTGTCACTGCGGCGTTCAACCACAAAGTTCATGACTTGCTGGTGCAGCCAGTGCATATTTCGCATGAATAAATGTTGACATTCATGTGGCAGCCTGCACACGAAAAAGACGAATGCACCAAAAAATTAATCTTGATGTGAATTTCTACTTTACTATTAAATGTGTAAATCTGTCTTGACAGTTCTGCACTGCATGAGTTGACGATGAACCTCCTGCACAGTAACGTCCATCAAACGCTACTGGAAGTAGATATTTTTAAATGAACGGCTTCAAGATACAAGCTATATCAAACATCTGTTATGTAGTTCTTATTGTTTCTTTCAAGATTCTTCTTTTTGTTTCTTCTTTTCCGTGCTTTGAACTTAACTGTGCTGCTCAGGCCTTAAAACTCTATGCTCCCACGCACTTTTTCATGCCTGTCAGCACATCACAGGCTCTTAACCTTTAGTACAACAAGGCCAGTGTGTACAATCTGATGATGACACCCTCACCTCAGATTATGCTGCTGTCAACACATTCCCAGGTTGTTGCCACTCATCTCTAGATACACATTCAGAAGGTGATTGTGTTGATAACAGACTGCTGCAGCACTAAACTGTGCATCATCGTTTTTCTTTTCTTTTTTTCCTTGAGCGGAGGATGTGGCAGAGGGCGGGGTCAAAACCGTTATCACCCTATCATATCTCTGACAACTACCTGTCAAAATCAGGTCGCAGGAAGAGGTGCGAGGAGATCCTGCGATGCTGACATAGCCCAATTTATCTCTCTCTCTGTTTTTCTTCTTTCTTTCTTTCTTTCTGTCGTATTTTGTATTGTTAATTTTCACAGCAATCTTGCATGTGCTTAATAGGAATGATGATGATAGCAAGGATAAAAAAAGCAAAACAGGAGGAGACAGGAGAGGCGGCGGTGCAGGTGGCGGTGTTGAGGGAGGGTGTGTTTGAGTGGGGGGGGATGGAGGCGGGGGATGTATCTCAGGACTATGGTGTTTCTAAAGAAACTGAAAAGCTTATGAACTGTCAGCGTTCTGTCAGCGAGGAAAGTAGCGCGGCCCGTGAACCTGTTTGATGTGTTTGACTTTGTGTGGCGTTCGCACATTTGAGCAAGGAAAACGAGGGACAATGAGAGACAGACAGAGGGGGGAAAAAAGAAAAGAAAACGTGTTGTGTTGTGATGTGTGGAGGGCTGGTTTGAAGTGGCACTCAACACACCTTCCATTTGTCTCTCCCTCCTTGTGCTGTCTTTGTGTGCGTGTGCTCCAGATGTTGGGGAGGACTTGGGGAAGGCAGCAGGGAGTATTCAGCCGCCTCTGCCCCAGCATCGCGAGCGGAGTCTGGCCTCATCCTCCAAGGACTGCGCCTACTGTGGCAAGTCGTTCCGGACCTCCCATCATCTCAAGGTTCACCTGCGGATACACACAGGTCAGTATTTCCCAGGATATCACATCCCTAGGCCAAGTCCAGGCAGAGAGTGCATTTCTCCAACAATTAAACATTTATTGTACGTCATGCAAAATTTACTTTATTACTTGTGCTGACATTCCTTCTGGGTTAGACTGACATATTGGTTTATGAATATTGGTCTAATCAGATATATGATTCAATCTGCCACTAAAATGATGGATACGATACAGATTAATTGATTGCATATTAGTTTTGTAATTGATGAATACTACATTACCTGTCTCTGGGAAACCCTTCATCTGGATTTATTTAATTCCAAACTAAAAACTATTATGTTAAAATGCCTTTCTGCATGTCAAAGAAAGAAAGAAAGAAAGAAAGAAGAAAGAAAGAAAGAAGAAAGAAAGGAAGGAAGGAAGGAAAGGAAGGAAGGAAGGAAGGAAGGAAGGAAGGAAGGGAGGAAAGAAGAAATCTACTTATCTCACAAACAACAAAATTGAATGCACAAATGATCAGAGTTTCTAAATCACATGTACTGAACATAAGCAGTTTATGCTGTAATCCTACAAATATTTTTCCGTGCAGTCTTATCAGATTTTTGATTGCATCAGGTTTTTTTCAAACTGACTCAAATACGGACAAATAAAACAATTAATGGGAAGGAATATACTGTACAGTTTCTAACTGTGTCCCTCACTGAGGCTTTAGGCCATTGTTATTCTCTTTTTTGTTCATACTCATCATTTCATTGAGCTCTAATTAACACAACAAGGGTTCAGTGTCCTCCGATGACATCACTCAGAGGGCAATTTCACACTCACTAACTCTCAATAACTTTCAAGCCAAAACAAAGCCGGCCTGTCCACAGTTTAGGGATATGCGTGAGATGATGTCCCTAATAGATCCAGTTTTATTTTTCAGTCACGCGTCCGAACCCTCTGAGCTGTGTTCTCTCTGCCCGCACACATACACTGGCCCGAGGTTCGGGAACTTCTCGATAACCTGTCCGCCGGTCGTCTCCAGTTGAGGTTGAGGATACAGTCAGAGTAATGATGTGGACTTTAGCCAGGGTTCTAACCCTCTGCAAGGTACAAACGCCCCACTGACTATCCAGGTTAGAGTCACAATTAGACCACACAGAGGACACTTTACAACAAGGACACCTGCTTCGAGCTGGTGGGCCTGATGTGTAAAGGGTATGTTCATGGGGTGATTCCCCCACCTCTCAGAGGGTCTGGATTCCAAACTGGGAAAAAAGGGAATCTTGATACCTTGTAGTCTCAGCGCTGGAGAACACTTACTGATGCTGATCATTTAAAATACTTGCTTAGGGCAATATCTATTACAGTGTGGTTAAGGTTAAGAAAAGATCTCAGTTATTGAAAATAAATAGGGCTGAGGTATAGGGTTAGACAAGACCCTACTCCACCACCCTGACTTTCCAGATTTACTTTCTGCTTCACTACAAAAAGGGCCCACTACTTCCTGCTACGGCCCTGAACACCAGCATCGGACATAAATCCCGAGGTGCAGAATCTTCCAATATGCACGTAATTCCGTTAGATACTGGGCTGTCAAATAAGTGCCAGAATATACATATAGAAATATATATTTATAATTTTTCATCAGAATTTTCCAGAGCCAAGGACGATGCCTGTTCAAAACCCTAAAGACATAAAAAGCTACAACCTTAGAATTATATCATTTTTGCTTCATAACCAACTTGAACAATTCATCAATCATTACATTTTTGGTTGAGAAAATGGTGAGAGGACCTGTAACAGAACAGTAAAAAACATTTCTTCAGTCAATGCATCTTTAAGTAAGGAATTAAGATACTTACCTACAGATTACAAGGATCTGCAGCTTAATACCTGTAACTTACATGTAAATGCTTTAACAAGTGGAAGTGTCTCAATAGTTTCTGTATTATTTGTGTCCTGCATTGATACTATACAGCCTAATGTTAAGTAAAAGAGGCACGAAACTAAACATAATCACATGAACACAGATACAGGGGGGAAAAAGAAGAGATTTCCTCTTAAATCTATCAAACATTTTTACTCCTCAGTTCCTCAAGATGTTCTTGAAAAGCTGAGTTTGACCGTCCTGACCTTTTCGTTAGTTTCTACACTTCACTGGAAAGTAATCCTTGGGTGCCAGAAAAGACGCCGAGGCTAAAACGCTCACAACTGAAATTGAAAATCCCTTACAGCTGAGAAAAATCAAAGCCTGTTTTTTCTTTTTATTCTCCTTCTCTGTCTCCTTTGCTTTTTCCCCCCTCTCTTCCTTCTCCATGCATGCACTTAAAAGGCAGAACGCGAGACCACCAGTACTGTAACCCCCTTTTTGCTTTGCTTAATAAGAGACACACATACCGTACCTCAAATCTGGAAAGGAATTAGAGGAAAAGCTTTACGCTATAGCATGATAACACATCTGGTGTATACCGCCACAATTAAGATCCCTATGTTAAATAGTACATCCAGGTCACAGCCGGGCTGTGATAGAGATGGTGGTGGTTTTCGGGAAGCATCTGTTATCTGGTGGTGAGAGAGCTGAGTTATGTCTGCTTTGAGTAGTACAGTAAGGATACCCGTGAGGGCCATATTTTATTATGGAGAAAGCAGAGACCTCAGCCCAGTCCTGGCGTTAGCTCATTTGGCAAAGCACACACAGACAAGCAGGCCTGTGGAGGTGAGTCTTCACAGTGTACTGTATTTTACATTTATATATCTCGGAGATACAGTCAAATAAAATGCTTAACATGGACCGTCTGCAGCTGGCAGCAAAAGTGAGAAAGGTTAGGAAGTATGTTGTCTTTTTGAAAGGAATGTATCTTTGGATGGGAGCCCATCCAAGCACAGGTTCAGCATAGTCTTCTCCACGTGCACAGAGGAACAGCTTGATACATCCCCAACATGTGGCCTTTAAATCATTCCCATAACCTAATCATACCAGCTCCACTGTGACATCCTGATTACATCCACAAGATGACTTTTACAGCAGCTAAAGATCCTCTCTGTGCTCTGGTGACAATGCAGAGAAATGCACAGATGACAGCCGAGCTCCCCTTCATCCTAATGCAATGTGAGTGACACAATGGAATTGCCTACCAAGCCGGTCGAGGCAGCATTGTGCAACACAACATGGAGATTAATGAGCGACTAACACCAGCTTGAAAGGAATGAAGTGAATTTAAATTTCTCCAAAAGTTAAAGAGCTAATGTTACAGTATTAATTTCCTCTTGAACAGTGAGTGGGAAAATATCCATTAGCAAAATTAACCACAGTTTTCTAGGTAGCTAACATTGTGCTGCTGTGGCGCTACAGTGTGGGGCCACAGCTAATGAACACACTGCAGAGGGTGATATTTCATTATACAAATTAATGCTCACATTTTAATGGGAAAGTCACATAATGAATCTAGGCTTCAGTGACAGCAATTAGAGGCCCAGATTGTCCCCTTCTGGACAAGGCACTATTTAGCAGTAAGCAGCTGTGTGTAAAAAATAAAAAGGTCCTCGCTCTTGACAATAGCCACACATAACTTCAGGCAGGGCTGCATAACCAATAAGAGTCCCTGCTCACCTTTAAACGATGAGAGCGTGAGACAAAGGGAGGGAGGAAGAGAAAGAGGAGAGGCAGGACTTGCCCATGTCACTTAACCTTAACCTAACCTTGTAATCAGGATGAATCAAGAGGGACCTGTGGTCTCCCACCCCCATTCCTCTCACTCCTGTGCCCCCTCCTCCCTCTCTTTCCTCCTCATTCAAAGAGTATCTTTCCTTACATACTTTTTTGCCCAGTGCTTTTTTCCATTCCATATATTATAATTAGATATACCAATGAGCTCCATTTATTTTCAGGCAGTCCCATGTACACAACTATGTTGCTGTAAATACTCACTAAAGCACCAAATGTGTATTAATCCATGGCTGAAGTAGTCTCCAACAAATGTTACTCCTGTTTCAGTGACATTTGCCGTAAAGTTGGTTGTTGGTTTTGATGGACATATTAATCCAAAACGTTCTTAGTGCATACAGTGCATCTATTATGTTTTACCTCTGATGCAATTTAAATGTTAACCCTGGAAGTATTGTGAGCTTTTCTTTATTATTGCACTTTTTCTCATCCTAGTGGCCAAATGGAAATCCATTATCGAGCGTGTCATATCTAGCCAAGTCACTTTAATAGCCCCTCTGTAGAGGTTGTAACAGGTTGTAACTTGTTTCTTTGCTGCTGTCACACTTCACACAAAGCCAAATGAAGTAAGTACATGCAACATGACGTGAAGAAGCAGGCCCCAGAGGAGAATGATGTGTTACGAGCTCTATTTTTCTAAGTCAAAGACACAGCAGGTGCTCTTCTTACCCATCTATCCTTCACCTTCCTCAGGAACCAAATGTCCAAAGTAATACAACAAAGTGAAGCAGGAACAGCCCCCCAAAAAAAGTTTACCCATCTATTTTTAACTCCCAAATTGCAATTTCCTGGTTTTGTGGTGGCAGCGATCTGTCATGTGGCTGGGAGGTTGTGCTGTTTGCGCTGATATCAATTAAAAGTGGATTAACGGGTACATAATGACCTTTAGCAGTAAATTGTGTGTAATGTTGCAAGGCAGGATACAGTATATTCCCCAGATGTCACACCAGGCCCCTGACGTATGATGGAGCAGATGTCTTAGCCAGTCCAAATGGCCTTCTAAGACACACACACACACACACATACACACACCGGCTCAGGCTGACACACATGCATAAACATGTGTTCACACACTTTCCAAATGGCACAAACACACACGTAAACACAAGTCGATGCAGAAATGCTCTTGCTTCAGTCTCGCTCACCCCAGATACATTTAAATTCCTAATTTTAATAGAAGATTGAAATAAGATGATCACTCTCTAAAGGCCTATGTATTTATTTTCATTTTAACTTACTCTATAAACATCAAAGGGGTTCTGTCACACATATTTGCTTGCATTTTCTTTATTGTTCAGATATGTATATGTGACATTAATCTTTATTTTCCTCTCATGAACATTAACAACCTTTTATAAGGAAAGAAAAAAAAAACAGAGGAGGAAAAAAAGATCAGATCAGTCTAATTTCTGTCTAATTTGGCTCCTAGAATATCATTTTGTCCAGTTAGAGGAATTGAGAATGATCATTTGCATCAGGGACGTTTCCTTATTAAATCAGCACTGAGCCTCTGTTCAGCAGCTCACAGGAGAAGCACTTATTGGGTTAAAAGCTCATCTCGTATGGTTTATTTTAAATATACTCTATGCTTCATAGCCACTCTAGTGTAAGAGAAAAGATATCAAATCACTGTCTTTCTATCTATAGTCAAGGCTATCTGTCTCTGCATGCGCCCCCTCCTTTTTTCTCTCCCCCATTCTTTGTCCGTTCTCACTTCAGCATTTCCACCTTCAATTTTCTTTTGTATACCCTCCTATTCTTTTCTCTCCTGTATCAATATTGTATTGAGTTGGTGTTTGTGGCCCTTTATTTGAGAACTCTGCAGTAGGTCTGCAGATCGCAGAGTCTTTTTCTGGAATGGTGCCCTCTAAATAATGATAAATTACTTGAGCAGTATGCCATTTGCTAATTATATCCATGATTTACTACACAGCCCGACTTAAATCATTCAAGCCAGCCTTGCGTAACAATGCCTTTTTTTCCTTTCATAAAATGGTTTCCATGTGTATAATCTGAACATTTTAAGGCCATACACTGAATAGAATAAACATACAGAAATACTCATACACAAAACACCACAGCCAAACCCTTTATTAAATGTCTTTTCCCACCCTGTTTTTTCATACAGTCGCTGTTCTCCCTCGAACAGAAACTGCACTCTGAGAATTTTTATTGGTATACATTATAAAAAATAAAATAAATTTATCTTCAAAAAATCAAGCTTAGCATTTTTCCCCTCTCTGTTCATTGTTTAATGAATCCAAAGCTGGCTCAGACTCCAAGCCTATTATAATTGCAAGCAGGATGTGTTCTATTTCAGCCTAAGTATCATTGCAGTGGAAGATCCACTTCTGGCAGAATAATGCTGGTGTTATATACCATTACCAAGAATGTTCATGAATATGGGTGAGCAGCATAAATAAATATATGTAAATGTTACACAACAGATTTACCCCTCTTTTACCGTAATATAAATCACTTTGATCTGTGTATCCTGCAGTGAATCATATTGTTCTTTATCATAGCGCTTCACTGTAACAAACATGTGGTTCACATATGTCGGCCGCACATTTCTTGTCTTGGTTTCTCTTTTTTAATACTCATTGAGTTTTTTCATTGTCGCTCTTTTTTAATACTCATGAGTTTTTCATTCTAGTGTATCTTCCATATTTTCTTCTCAGTGCACTACTGTGGGCCGGTGGTTGCCCAGGTCTTATGCCGAGGCTGATTTATGTTTCTCAAGATAAACTGCAAATAGGGAATATCTGAGAAATTGCACTCTCATCGCCAGGGCACAGGCCTGACAGCAAACAAGGCCAGAACAGAGGCGGGATGACCCCACTGCCGGCACACACACAAACACGCACATGCACACTCACACCCACGCACATTTGCACACACAGACAGAAGCCTCACCATACCCTCCGCCACTGCCCTTGCTCGTGCACACACAGATAGCATCAAGACAGTTTTGTTGTCAGTTTAAAATATTATCTCTTACAGTGGACTGAAAGCACCATATGGTGAAATGTTTTTTTTTCTTTTTTTATTGTGCTGATGTGAGTGATGGCTCACTTGGTGGGGCTGGATCAGGCTGGATCGACCCATATTTAGATGCCTACTCCACGCCCACATTGCAATACAGATGCAATAATACAGACACACACAAGTGGAGCAGATCTTTGGTTGGATGCAGGATCTTTTTCACTATCTTCATTATCATATCGTTCTTTAGTTCTTTAGTTTAGTTTATTTTATGCTCTTTTTTTTTTTTTCTTGCTTCATTTTTTTTGAGGAGTCAAAAATTGAATGTTTTATTGCATTTTGTGTGAGCTCTACTCATTTGACCTAATTTTCTGTGTTCAGGGAGGTTACATGACCCTAGGGTCCACATTCCCTGCTCTAATAAATAGATTTTGATATCCAGTCAATCTAATAATCAGGTTAATTATTCACTGTTTTCTCTGTCTTTCCCTTTCTCTGTCTCTCTCTTGACCTCTCAGGAGAGAAACCTTACCGGTGCCCTCATTGTGACTATGCTGGCACCCAGTCTGCCAGCTTAAAGTACCACCTGGAGCGCCACCACCGTGAGCGTCAAAATGGTTCCACCATCTCAGGCCCATCCTCTGGCCACACCCTTCCTCCGACCACAAAGAGGACCATGGAAAGACAGCGGGTGGCGGCATCTTTGCCCGACCAGATGTCCTCCGCAGTGTTTTCAAGGGAATGCCTCCCAACCTCGACTTCAGGGCAGGTCCATTACTGCCACATCAGTGGGCGTCAGCTGGCATGATATCTCCACATGACAGAGATCGTGAGCGTGGTGATCGCCGTTTTGACTCTGCCTCCTCAACTGAGAAGATGAAGACTGCTGATGCCCCGTCCGCCCTTGTCTCAACAGCAACAGATAGTCCTGCCAGCTTCTCTGACTTAAGCAGGGCTTACCAAAGTATGATGGGGAATGGAGTCCACTTTCAAGGTTCTCTTCAGGCCTTCATGGACAGCTTTGTCCTTGGCTCCATGAAGAAGGATATGAAGGACAACCAGAGTCCAGTCCAGCTCCAGGCCCAGCTCTACCATGATAACGGCGAGCCCAAAGCCAAGCGAGCCATGTCTGCTGAACAGGACAGAGAGGATAAGGCTGACGCCAAACAGAACTCACGCCCAGGGAAACCTGGATCCCAGTATGAACCACTTGATCTGTCTGTGTCAGTTCGGCCTGAGTCTGCATCCGGATCTCTGCCAGGCTCCTCAGTCACCATCCATGACAATGTGGCATGGCATGGCTGCCTCTTCTGCTCCTTCTCCACCTCCTCAATCGAGCTCATGGCTCTGCACCTCCAGGCCAACCACATGGGTAAGGCCCAACTGCAGCGGTCTGACACAGCCAAGGAGCTTCATGGAGACACTTCTCCCACAACCTCCACTATTCTACCACAACACTAAGACCTCTGGTGTGGCCCTTGAAAAAGATGGAAACAGAGATGGAGAGAAAAACCAGGGAGGCTGGAACAACCACCTGGACCAGCCCTACAACCCCTTCCAGAGTGACTTCTACAGAAGGTTTGGTGGCTTGTATGATGGATCACCAAGTGCAAACCAGGCCCTTCAAGGGTATATAGCCCCACCAGAGCAATGTCTTGACCTGCCTAGCCAGGCTTTTGGAGCCTCCTCAGCCAGAGATGACCAGATTGGTGAGAGGAGCTCCCGTGGAGGTGCTGAAGAGGACCAGATAGGATCAGATGATGAGGTTGTGAAGGCTAGGTTGCACAGTGCCAGTGAGACCCCTTCATCCACACCCATGCGACAGCAGCAACAGAATCACTCTGAGGAAGAGGAAGAAGAGGGAGGAGTGGCTGAAGAGGAGGAGGAAAGAGATGAGGATGGGCACATGGACATGGAGAGAGAGGAAGAAGGAAGTTCGGCCTCAAACCACCTCCGGAACCACCCCAAACATTTCCAAGACGACTCCTCTTTGCCCCAAAGAAGTGGAGCTGGTTTGGCAGCCTCTTCATCCACAATGACGGCACTTTCTCTGGTTCCCCAACCACAAAACCAAGCTTTGCCACTGGAGAAGCAGTGGCAGCAAGGCTTGGGCCTCCTGTCTCCCGGAGGCCCTCCAGGACTGTTGAAGGCTGAGCAGCAGACCCACCTAGAGCAGCAGATGAACATGCTGTCTGTCCTCAGAGCCTACAGCAATGACAACATCCCCGCATTCAATGGCCTTGGTGGCGGAGCAGGAGGAGCATCCACAGGGGGCATGAAGAGGCCAGATGCACCTGGTGAGTGTGTTAAACCCCTACAGACACTGTAACTGCTGTAAAGCTCACACCCACACACTTATTCACAGACACCTTTACCAGCAGAAAACCCCACGCATAAATAGCCACACATGTTTGAAACTCGACTCCAGTTTTCCCACCACTGCATACACATAAACACTAAACACGAAAGACAAACATATATGTTTTCCTTTCCTGACACCCACGAAGGAATCTCAGACACTCACTAAAGGTCTCCAGATTGGCTCTGAAGTGATTTTAGTCTTATTTCAAGCAAGTTTAGAAGCTATCAGCCTGGCGACTAGCAACAGATTAATCTTTATTACACGTTTATATTACTGGGAGTGCAGCACCTCCCTCCCACCCCACAGCATGGAGGGAATAACCCTGGATGAGTCAGAGCAGGACCTCAGCTCCCCATGCCATCTCCTCCACATGTCTCTTAACTATCTTAGCTCTCATAAAGCTGGCTCCCAAAAGCCCATTACTTTATAAGACTCGTCGATCTATGACCCTGTGAAAAATGAACTGTCAACTTTCATGATTCTGCTAAGGTTATAGCCGCTCCTTGAGACTGAAGAAGGAAGTCCATTTTCTTTTTTTCTATTTTTACATTGTTCTTTTGCTGCTTAGGGGTAGCTGCTAACGGTGTCTATATAAGAAGAAAATAAAAACTAGAAGTTTGTGTTGAGCTTTGAAACATTGATGCTATACAAACTGCAGAGACAGAAAATGCAGAAAGGTGGTTTAGCTTTGGCAGAGACTGAGATCCAATCAGTAACAACTCCTTCAGACTGGAAATTAAGACATTTGCATTTTTTGGAAGTGGAAGCTAACAAATAATAATATAAATAATTAATTGTGCAAGTGCAAGTGCAAGCACAGTAAGTTGTGGCTCCTGTACCTCAATCAATTTACCACATTTACCCATTGTCTCTCTCCCCGCTTGATGCCTGGTGATTTAATTGAGAACTAAATGTTTTAATCTTTATTATTATTATTATTATTATTATTATTATTATTATTATAATGTCCGAATACAGTTTACAGACATAATTGTTTTCTTTTGTGTCCAACAAAAGAATTTAATGCAATTTTCCAATCACATGGAGAGCTCATGTTTTTACGGGCACACATTTATGAGAATTCAGTAAAAGATGCATTAACCCATAGTGATAGTGACCTCTTTGATAATGAAGCAGTGCAGCTGCATGTGTTCGTCTGACCTTTCCATCTGACAAAATATCACCTGCTGTGATGGAACCAGACTCTCTGCAGATAATGACATTGTGAAAGCATTTTTATGATAAAAGATTGATGTATAAACACAGTATATATTGTACGTTTAATTTATGTCGTTGTGTGGGAATGCCCTACTTACTGTCTAATAAGAAAGCTTGTGAAAGGAACCTATGTAATGTGGGCAGATTGATTTGCAATTAGGAAAACACAACCCAAACATAGAAGGCTTTCTCAATGGAGCAAAAGCTTCTCTTACATGTTAGTTTGTCCTAGCCTGAGTCAGCCATTCACTGTTATGAATTCAACTTCCTGGTAATATATATCTACCATCCATATATCTGATGGCACTTGAGCCAGCATAGAAATATATAAAAGATTATTGGCAACACGAGTTAAATCAAGACCTGTGAGTTGTTGTACTTAGTATGACCTTGTGTGACTTGTGCTGCCGAACTCTACTACCATCCCAGCCATCATCTACCTGTGTGCACTGTTACAGTGATATATATGCATCAGATGATACGACACTGTATCTTATACAGCAAAACTCTTCCAGGCAATCTTACTGATTTAACAGGCTTTATGCATTTCATATCTTTGTAGTAACGAGCAATCTGAATTTACCGTGAACCAGAATGGGGGCTCTTGGATGCCAATGAGTGTGAATATATGTACCACATGCTAAAGACTGCCTGTAAACCTATATCAATACTTAACAGTATGTTTACTACTATTACAGTCTCTCCCCTGCAGCCACAAGTACTGATATTATATATGATGACTATAATTATGACTAAAAACAGCTCTACTTCGACTGTTTCTACAACATCAATGGCTGTATATGGTATTACTACTTATTGATACGACTGCAACTGATACTGCACAGTTTCTTTTGCTGATGCTGATACGAATACCAATGCCCTATACATACAAAAAGTACATAAAACTACTTCCTCTCTTGGTGCTAAAACTGACATTTTGTGCAGTATTGGAATGTATTTTAAATTATTTATTAAAATCAATTAAGCAAATAATAAATAACAGCACAATGTATTTTAAATTGTTATATTAAAATGTATAATATTAATTATTTAATAATAATAAAGCATTAGCTGGCCAAGGTGAAGCCATTTTGTGAATTAGCCTATTCTAAAACTTGGCCTGCTATTTTATCAAATGATCATTGGGTTTTTTTAAGCAGAATTTTAATCAACAATAATTATAATACCTGGCTAAAGAAATAGTTGAGAACATAGAAGAAGATATAAAAATGAATTATCTCAAAACTGTGCTAAAGTTCAGTTCTTTGGTGAATTTGCTTCTACCACTACTGTTTATGACATACTATCACTATTGTGACAGCTACTAGATTTGCCACACGTGCTACAGATATAACATGAAGAAAATAATGGGCGCACTTGTTTCATAGGAAAATGCACTATTGCAGTCTCTTTTTATGTGTCCACTTGTAAACCCCTTTGTGTTGGTGGAGAAGGTGGGGGTGGCAGAGATGTCCCTAAAACTCAATTCAGACCTGGCAAAATGTGATTATCTGGAGTGGGTTTGCATTAGGTTTGTATGCAAATACAGCATAAATCATTAATATCGAAATTCTCCTCTGAATCTATGGGACCTGTTGTAGGGCACGCACCGCACGTCTGGAGTGGCCGTCTCTTCATTTGTATGCCCATAGGAAACAGGGGTGCGGTGCACATGAATCTACTTGCACCTTGACATATGACAAATACACACATCAAGGCAATCCACACACACATATTCACACATTTTTTGTATTAAACCACTCCTCCCTAAATTGCCCCAGTATTTATCAATAAATGTCATTAACAGCAGCAGTGGCCCTGAGGTCTCTGTAATCAGACAAGGTATCTGGTTACTGAGGTCCGACATTCTGTGTAAAGACTGATATGAACCCGCACCATTTGCTGTACTGTAGATGTGCTTAACACAATCAATACTTGGATGCAGTGCAGACCTATCCATAGCCGTGCATTATCCAACATGAGGTATTACATTATTCAAACAGTGCTGTACATGCCATGACTGCTCACGAACGTTGCTACTCACATCGTATTACTTACATTACCTCAAACCCCTCGTTCATTTAATATGTTTAATGTAGACCAGAGCTTCAGAAGGTTGCGATTGACAAGCTGGAGAGGTGTTGAGAGAACTGTAGGACTTGGATTAGCATGCAGAGAAATCTACTCATGGCTGAGCACCTCTTGCAATTTGAGAAGTAGGCTACACAAACAGAGAGTTGGTGGGCAGGAGAGAGAAAGAAGAGAGGGTAACGCTGTATATTCTCACATCAATTAGACCCATCACTCCCAATTTACAAGTACTCTCACACCGTGCTCTATAGTTCTCCTCAAAGTGCGGTTGTTTATTGGTGTTTGTTGTTGCAGATGAAAACTCTCAGAGTCACCTCATGTACACACAGGAGATGACACTGAGAAGAGTTGTTTTTGTTGACTTGAGAGGATGAACAGACATGCCTCATTGTCACCATGTAACTACTAGAATTTGTATGCTATGGTGTAAATTTATATTAAACATTTCATATGGTCACTGTGCTAGTTTTGTTTTTACTGTCAGAAATATTAATTATGCTACAACACAACGCTAAAATATTTAAATGTGTAAAAATATCAGTTTAAATAAATTATTCTCATTTAATTACAATGTATAATGAGCATAAATTGGGCTTTATTGTAAAGTTAAAAAAGAGAAGGTATTTTTCTTATGCAAGAATAATGCACCAATCTTACAACAAGTTTATAACAAAATAACTCCAAAAACTAGTAGGTTGAAGTAGGGACACTGGAAGGATGATTGACATTCAGATATCACAATTCATAATGAGTCACATAATGGCCTCTTCCCCCTGCTGCAGATAAGAAGCAGCCATTTTAGACTTAATGTTGCCATTTGCTTGTGCCGTAAATGTAAAACCCTGCACATATTAAATGTAAATAATGAGTTAATTAATAAGTTTCCCCTGTGTAGCCTTGATGTGGTGTCAGTAACCTTTTTGTCCCACAACACTGTTTTGCTAGTGTGTGTGTGTGTGTGTGTGTGTGTGTGTGTGTGTGTGTGTGTGTGTGTGTGTGTGTGTGTGTGTGTGTGTGTGTGTGTGTGTTCGATGATGGACTCATGCTGTTGATCAGTTTGGTTTTCATCTCAAATGCAGAACTGTCGTCACTGTGAGGAGTTTGATCCCATGAGTCCCGACTTTCGTGTCAGAACATTGTGCAGGAAATGTACAGAGCTATGACATGCATACAACAGACACACATATACACCTGTATGCTCGGGGGAGCCCACTATACTGTGCTGGATCCCACCAGTTAATGTTGTTTTGAGGATTGAGACTTGCTTTTAGGATCATGGCTAGAATGAGGTTTAGGTAGGGCTAGAGTAAAGGGTGAGGGAATGTATAAGTAATTATCGGTCCCCGCAAAGACATGTGTTTGAGTATGTGTGGTGTGTTTTGTGTGCGTTTGTGTGTGTGTGTGTGTGTGTGTCATGTGTGAACAGGTTCTGTACAGCAATGATGATAATTAAAGACATATGGTGGGATTGGTGGGCTCGCTGTGAAGCACAGATGTAGTGGATCACAGTTGGCATTACTGGTGTAATTTTCACTTTTTCTGGTTTAAGTGGAAGAAAGGTAGGCATAACAAATGAAGCTTCCCACAAACACACACACATGCTACTTAATGCACTTATGCCGCTAGCACAGATACCGTAACCAAAATTGCCTGTTTATTGGTACACACAAATTAAAATGATAGTATATTTGATTTTATTTGTTACGTCCCACTTTTGACACAATTACAATACATTAAAAACAAAGTAAAATCTTGAAAAATAATTTTGTTTTTGCACAAGAAAATATGTATATTTAAAAAAAACTAAACGATGAACAGTGGGGCAGATGTAGTGTATAGTCCTTACTGGCAATTTGAGTGGAAACTGGGGCACCCGCTTAAAACCACAAAAACCCATGAGGATCACCTGCAACACGCAGACTCCAGAAGACAGACCTCAGCTGGCCATCGGACTCCAACTTAGGTCCTTTTTGCTGTAACTCAGAGGACGGATCTATTCTTGAGCTGTGTTTGTACATTTATACAAAGAGAAATTCCCAGACATAGAACGCCTTCAGCTGCCAACAGGGTTACTGACACTGACCATCACTTATGCCACCAACCTTTTATGTCTGCTCTCAGTTTCCGATATAAGCTCTCTGTCTGTCTCTTTCTCTCTCTCTCTCTCTCACACACACATACACACACACACATTTTAAAACTGGTGATAATGCAGAAACTGGCAATTGCCAATAATGCTGTCCTCATCTGGTCTAGCAAACTCGTAGGCACACACATAAATATTCTCACAAAATGCTTTGACGAGTGAAAGAGGGCTTGGGTTCTCTTTGCTCCCAGACGCTCCAGTGTTTACCTGCATAGTGGCGATTATTCTGAACACTTAAAAGCAGGTCTGCAGGTTCAGAAAGGTGGCACCTGAGAGACCTAGTGGGAGTAGGTGGCGCTTATGGTCTAATTTACAAGAAATCTACATTGAGGAGACTAGAAAAAATTAATTTAAGAGTTGCCCTCATCATTTAACCAGCAAAGTTTATTTCGATAAGGTACACAGGGACTGTCAGATTTAAAAAAATGTAACCGGATTATTCCGTCCCCTTCCTATGTTCAGTGTAGATAGTATATCTGTATATCTATATGGTTTGTATCTTTGAAAACAGAAAATCTGTTGTTGCACACTGTCAAATCTTATTGTCAAATCTACAATAGGTTCAATAAATTATATCATCCTCCCTGAGAACGGTCTTGTGGTGAGCCCCATGCAAAGAGCAGTGTTTCTCAGTTGATATGGCAAATATGGCAGGTCAGATTTGAAACAGTGATTTGTTGATATTCTGAACAGACATATTGGATGATAATTACATTGGTTTTCTCTTCCAAACACCTTAAGTCAAAGTGGAGATCTCTGTTTAAAGCTTTATTATAATTTAATAATAAAAAGCCAGAATGCAATACCTTGACAAATGCCAAACAATAGTTTAAAAGTAACACAAGTAGAAAAAAAGTACTGAAATCTTAAAGAAATTATGCCACATCCCCAGATCAAAAAAAATAAAACCCCCAAATCATCCTTTGAGAATCCTCCCGTCTTGCAAAGCCCCCCCCCCTCTGTCGTCACAGTTTTGGGTCACAGAGTGTCGCTGTCAGAGCTCAAACTCGTGTCGTGTCACTGCACCAGACTGTTCAGTTAAGTCGTTTATTCGCAGCAGATTCAATTGCAGGGTTGCAAAGGTTCAAGTAACATCTTAACCTGATTAAAACTTCAACCAAGGTTTGACCAATATCTGACTTCCTGCGCAGTGAAGCGAGTGATGTCTCTGTTCAGACCAAAGCGAGTCCACTAGCACTCCTCCCTCCTTCTGAGATCTCTGCCTTTCACTTTTCACTTTTCCCACACTCTTGGATCCTCCCTTTTTTTTACTTCTCTCACTCTGCTGGAGGGCATGTGCTCTTCCAGTGATTAAGACGTCTGTCTGTCTGTCTGTCTGTCTGTATCTGAGAAGAAGAGGACCACTGTTGGTGATACACCTCACCCCTCGCTCTCACTGTATGCCTCCGCCAATGCCGAGACGACAGCTCTGAAGGCTGGTGAGGTCGAGGTGCTGTTTCACATGTGCAACAATATTACCAGCTTAACTTGCAGAGGTGAATTATCACCTTGTCACCTAAAAGTGCAAATAGTGTCATTTTCAAAGAGCAATTAAGTGTAATAGCTGCTGTCAAGCCCTGAGGATGGTACCTGTTGCTCACTCTCACAGCCTTTCTTTTCTCCGCGGCAGATGTGATAGCTCTAAAAATATTTTCCCCCTCACTAATTCCCCAGATATCAGCTGCTGCGCCTGCTGAAAGGTCCTTTTTGAAAAGGCTTCATATTCTTCCCATGATCCTCTCTCTCAGCCATCTTCACTAATAACACCGTTGATGCTGGCCACATCACGTTTCCTGGAAGTGAAGTACAGTGAATGAGGGGCAGTATCGAGTTGCCCTTGATAAGGAAATGGAGACGAATGCTGGATGATTGCAAAGTTACATGACAATTATTCTATTCATTATTGTAGAAACAGGAGTGAAGACAGCGTGGGAGCGTGGAGGTTACAGGGAGCTGCAGACCAGTGTGTGTTTGTGTGTGTGTGTGATGTGTGTGTGTGTGTTCATGTGAAAATCAGGTGCTTTTAAGTGTACAGTATAAGCAAGTCTGTAACCCTTTCCCCCGCTGTGCACTTATAAACATGTTATTGCGAATTGTATTCGATATTGCAAAACATGAAACAATGGGTTATAAATTGGCCTTCCAACCCAATATATTTGACATGATCTCTGCCTCCCATCTCGTTAGTTTGCTGTTTGTTTCTTTTCTTCCCAGACTCCTGTAGACTTTGTTCAGTTTGAGTTCCTCCTCTTAAGAATGCAACGTTCCCTTCCCCAGGCGCCCTGGAGATGTGAAGAGGGCGCCTCAGAGGAGTTGTACTCATAAAGCTCCTCATCCTCCGAGGGAGCGCGAGAGAGACACAACAGAGAGAGAGAGAGAGAGAGAGAGAGAGAGAGGGGAGAGAGAGAGAACTGCCAGGCAAGACACGCAGGCATAATAACTACACTTACACAGCTAGTCGACACATAATGAGACAATGCTGCAGGAACTTCAAGGAAGAACACAGATATATAAAAAACAACAGAGAGCAAGGCAGGGGGAGAAGGAAACCGTGGGTTGGGGGGGAAGAGAAAAAAAAGAAACTATGTCAACTTTTATTTCCTCTGTTATTCCACATCAATGGATGCATGCCGTGATACTAATAAAAACAAAAAAATATACACAAGTATAGACACATAGGCAGCGAGTTGGCGTGTTTGAAAAGCTCTGTGGCAATTAAGGACAAATAACTTGCATTATTTCCTGTAGTGAAGGATGATCCCGACCACTCGCTAAAAACATGTTTGATTTAAACATCAAAAAGAGCCAAGAAACAAATAAATAAGACTCAAATAAACAAAGTTGTGCGTGGAAAAAAAGAGAACGGGAGAGAGAGAACACAAACCGCAGGGGGAATAAGAATAAGAATAGCGAGCATCGAGACAAATAAGCTGGCAACATTATAACATTAGCAGTTAGAAAATACACTTAATTCCTCGGCAGAGATGGATATAAACTGCATTGTTGCGTTGCAAATCCCAGCGACCGGATTTAAACTGCTGCATTGTTTTATTAGGGAAATATGGGGGTGGAGGAACGCCGCTTGTTCTAATTACAGTGATTTAATCAGGATTAGAGAGGTTACCTGGATGAAGCTAGGGGGCATCCATGGCAAGGGCACATGCTCTCAGACAAACTGGTTACATGCAGTGGCATGTTTCTGAGAGCTGGTCCTTATCGAAACTCATCTGCCACTGTGACTTCAGCTACTGAAACAATGACTTTCTTTGCTCTCGCATGAGTCAACACTGGACTATTGTTCTGCCTCTTTTTCCCTCCTCTCTGTCTTTACTTCAGCCCCCCCCCCCTCCATTTCCCCCTCCTGCCCGGTTAAACAGCAGGCAGAGGGAATCCATTTTAATCTGATTAATAACTTAGTTGATCACATATAACCCAATTTTCATTCTGTGCCGCCCTTGTCTGCACGGACACACCCACGCTGACCTTTGGAGTTGCCACAGTTACAATACAGCACAATAAGCACCATTGTCCTGTCAAAAAGCTGAGGATGTTTTACATCATTGCAAAAATTTAATGTTGCCATCTTTTTAAATTGGATGCTTTCAGGAAAAGGCCAGGCCCACGACTGAATGCTTGTGTGTGTTTGTGTGTATGTGCCTGTGTGTTTGTGTGTGTGTGTGTGTAGGGGAGGGGGCTGCGAGTGAGATTCCACTTTCCTGAGTTGCAGGGATGGGAACAACTTTTGTCATGCATTCACAGTAATATGAATCGTCCTTTTAAAACAGATATGGTTACATATTAGTTTTGAAAGGTACAGTAACTGCTTCAGCGTTAAGCTGGCCTCCAACACTGGGGCTCTTTGTTCGTCGGCCCAGCTAATAACTGGCCCCTGATCCTCATCTCTTACTGGCTGCGGAAGAAGACTCAACTTTTTTTTTCTTCTTCTTCTTCATCTTTTTCCCCCCTGAATGTATCTTTGATTACAATGTTATATGAGCTTCGTTTTGTCATTTCAATTTCACTCAATGTGTTTAGCGCTGAGAGATTTGTATTCAGGATTGGCAATTATGATTAGAATGCCACAAAGTAAGCCTTGTGAGTTTTTGCAATGACAAGTGAAAGAGAGTTAGAGAGAGAAAAAATATCCTTCCTCCCTTTCTCTCTCTCTCTCTCTCTCTCTCTCTCTCTCTCTCTCTCTCTCTCTCTCTCTCTCTCTCTCTCTCTCACACACACACACACACACACACACAGGAAATATGGATCAAATATTCATGAAGTGGGCTGAGGTTCTCATACACCCATATGCTTCCTCGTTCAAGCAGCTTGCAGTGGACAAGAGGCATCCATCCAGCTTGTATGACACAGCCGAGTGTGACAGAGAGCATGAAAACACCCCTCCGCCACCTATCACCACAACCTCTGCCATCATGATAACCATCAAATAGGTCACAGCAAACATGCACTCCTCTTCTACCCGCTTTCCTTTTCCCTTTGTCCTTGTTGCCCTCCGCTGTACCCCATGACTTCCTCTTTCGTTTAATAATCTGCTGTGAGAGAGATGAGTCCTCCGAGCTCTGTGATTCACTGGCCAGGAATCCTTGTAAAATCAGGGCGCCCTGCATTTGCCAGTTTCCAGAAATTGTAAGAACTTTATGGTTTATAGTTTTTTATTATGTCTCGGTAGGAATGAAAAGGGTGCTGTGAGGGGAGGGTGTGTGTGTGTGTGTGTGTGTGTGTGTGTGTGTGTGTGTGTGTGTGATTAAAACTGGAGGGATTAGCACCATACTTTAAGATAAATCTTTTTAATGTGAAACCTCATCCCCGCTCATTCTGGGGTAACCACTCTTATTAACTGCTTTTCTTTCACTCTCTTTTATGCGGCCTATTTTTGCGCTGAGCAACTTTAAGTACGGGCTTTTGGACACGGCCGCGCACTGCTAACTCTGCCAGTTACACAAACACACAACGTCCCCTTTTTAAGCTTTTAAACACAGAACAATGGCAAAGCACATAGCTGCGCACATTAATGCTTTTGTATATGGGAGGGGAGGGAAAAAAATAGCAGGAAAGCAGAGGAGAAGAAAAGAGATAAGCAGAGCTTGGCTGCGCTGCCCCTCCATCCATTTCTCTCTGTTTTCCTTTTCTCCCTCAGTCTATCTGTGTGAAAAAAAAATCTCTCTTTCCATCATCAAATCCAGGCTGATCTGTATGCGTCGGGGGCTAAACAGACAAACATCATATTCTCAGTCTCCAGACTCTAATTGACTGAACAAGGATTGGTCACACTTTTAAGAAGCGTTCCATAATGGATTTCCATGTTTGTGCCTCTTTTAACTGGCAGCGCAAATGGAAGGCATAAATGTTGTCTTTATTACCAAAAACAACAGCCCTCTCTCTCTCTGTCGCCCTCTATCTCTTTGCATCTCTTTCCCTTTCTCTAAAAGATGATATCAGAGCAATGGTCGGCATTCGTTGCAAGGTCACCGCTGTCCGACAGATGACAAACGATCTCAAGATGGCCTCATCATCTGTCCGGTAGTTCTTGGCCACAAAAGAGATGAATGTATACATCTCATTTTTTTTTCTTTTTTTCTCACTCTCTCACACTACTTCTTTAATTTGATTTTCACGTCATGGGGGGGCAAAGCAACAAAAACAGCCACCTGATTAGCCACAGTAACGGCTAGATGTGCCAAAAGCAAGAGAGGTGTGTGGAGGAAGGGTGAACGAGTCTTTTAAAAAAAAAAGAAGACGAAGAAAAAGTCTGCACTTATCGTGTTTCTGTATCAGGAAGCAGACTTGGCAAGAGATTGGGATTCAGTATTATGGACAAGCTGCTCATCAGATGGGAGCTGGGTTTATTCCTGTGGCCCACCCTCTCTCCCCCTAACTCCATTCTATCCATCCATTCCTCCCTCCCATCCTCTGCCACCCCTCTTGTTTGCCTCCTATCCAAGATGTGTCTCATTTTCCCTGACTGGACAGCTCCATCAGAAATGCCCAAAAGAACTTGGCGTCTTTGTGTGGACAGAACACAACTTTTGAATTATTTGATTAATTAATTTTCTCTCTGTTTACTTTTTTCTCCTTCCTCCCTTCATCCTTTCATTTTTTTCTCCGGGCTCATTATCTACAGTATGGAGCGCAGGGTCCCAACAGCCCGTACACACACACAGAACTAAACGCCATCACCAGCACTGACGGCCACTTTTGACAAAACACTAAGTGCATTTCTTAATTATCTGACTTCTGTCTAATACCGTTGTCATCTCGCAGACAATCCCTCTCCTCACTCTCTGATGTTGTTATTATGTTCTCATTTGGATGCCGGCTCTCGGCAGGTAGTCACCCCCACCTCCCGTTGTCGTATCCCCCCCCTCTTCCTCACACCCTGACTCATTTCTCGTCACTCATTCTCTCTCTGATAAACTTTCCTCTGTCCCCTTATGTAGTGTTGTAAAAAATGGAAAGGCTCATTGGTATGAAGTGGTATCATATTGTCTATAATTGAAAAATAATAATTTTGTATAATATTTTTTAATGCACAAATATGTGCAGACACATCTCTACATCATTGATGACCACAGGGAGCAGTCAGTATAGGCTGAAGATTCACAAATGAATCCATCCTGTGATCAACAACATCAATCCATCACCGAACACACACACACACTCATCCTCCTCTTCCTTCTCATCATGTGACAAATTAAATAAATAAAGCTTGAAAAAATCAAATATTCTGTAACTTTATCAGGAGGGAGGAAGCAGGCACAACTACTCTTTTTTTTATCTCTTTGTGAAAGAGCGCCGTCAGCTTACCTAAAGTTCTAGAAGAACACGTCTTTCTTCCAGGCTGTTGACTTGAACACAGCGCAGTGCTTTTTTTAGGAGGGGGTTGTCTCCTCATTCCCATCAAGTATGAAAAGTTTAGAAAGAAAAATCAGGACGGTATCAAAATTTAATGCAATTACAGGCCTTTTTTTATGTTTTCACCGACTTCTGTATGTTGAACTTAGCTCTTATGGTAGATTCACTTACACAATAAAATGAGCCGAACTATTCTATTGGTTTTTTTTGGGGGGGGGGCTTGAATGCAGAGGTTGCAGTATTGGATCTTACACCTATTGAAGCTGACGCAGTATAACAAAGCATGCAGGGCCAAAAGTAATGATCATATACAAATATCAATATGAGAAAGAATGTGTGCTAAAGAAGACGCATGGCTATTGATGTTTAAATAACTGTAGTGTCAGAGAGATGGAGAGAGGGGGAAAAATGTGCATCATATTTTCTCGCTGTGTCTTGTGAGAAAAAAAAAAGAAATAGGAAAAAAGAGAAGCACCTAATCGAACACACCCGGCGAGGCACAAACAGTGAAGCCAAGGGCAAGATAAAAACAGCACCTCTCCGTCTCTTCTCTTTCTCTCTGCCGAGTGAACATAACGACAAATAAATATATAATCACTTAGTATGCCATTTTTGCTGTGAGCCACATTATCCGCCTTCGTTCTCTCTGTCTGGAAAGAGAAAAAAAGGGAGAAGGGAGTGTTTGACAATGCAAACTGCGAAGATAAAAACCAGTAAAAAGTTATATCTTCACTCCTGTGTGTGTCTTTTAATTTCTCTGGGCATATTCAGCTGTATTTGCATTTCAAATACTCATATTTGAAGAGGGTGGTTTAAATGCCAAGACGCGAATTGATGACAATCACCTCGACTCAGACGCATCGGCGAAAACCTTCTCTCCTCGCCGCTGACATTAAAACTAAACCAACGGCCGCAACGCAAACACAATACAAATATAAATTTATCTTCCCTGCCTCCCTTCTTCCTCCGTCAGTCTTTTTCTTGCTCTTCCTCTCCCTCCATCTCATTATTTTAGTATCACTTTACATTTGAATATCAGTTCCTATACTCGCAGGGCAACAGTGTGTGAGCCGCCTCTAGCAAACTAAAATAAGAGAATAATCAGCGGGGTTCAGAATGAGGAGGAATTGATTCAGCAGCAAACAGTCGGGGTGCATACACACTTTCACACACACACAAAGCTATATATGCACAACCCCCCCCTGCCCACCCCTCCCTTTTTGCTGCCTTTTCATCACTTTTCCATATTCATTTCTGTAATTTACGGTAAATCCAATAGCTGTCAGTCACACATGCACACAAATACACAAAAGAAAAAAAAAAAAAGAATTAAAAAACACTGTAGATTTACAGCACTGGGAAACAGCTGCTGCAACATTTACAGCAAAGACCACTCTAAAATATTAAAGATGTGTCATCACCGGCGTTCAGCCTCTGCATCTGTAGCCATCTGCTTTCTATTAAAACATTACACCCAAAAAAGCACATGCAGCCCACTCGCTCTCTGATGCTATTTCCAGCCCTTTTTTTTAAAAATCTTAATCTGGGGGGAACGGCATCGGTACAGACAAATAACCTTTTGAATCCTGTTGAACTCATAAAAGAAGTTCCTGAATATCTGCTGGAACTGTTATACAACCTGTGTCGTCAAGCAACTTAAAGTGAACACCACAGATGAATGACTGCACAGGAACACAGTTCACAGAAGACACTTTATCACCTGTGTGCACTGAGATAAATCGTCCTCAACACAATCAATAGTGTGTCATCGTGATGTTTTTTTTGAATATTTTTATCTGAAATTGTAATTTTTTTCCTTTTACAATTGTGTTTTCCTTATGATGAATAATAACCAGAGGCAACATACATACAGAACTCTCCTTTTGATTTATTTCATTACATTACCGCTCCTGTCCGCTTGTCCTTGAGCAAGACACTGAACCCTCAAGTTGCCATGACTAAGAGCATCAGCCAAATGTCTAAAATGTAAAATTACAGTCCTCTCTTCCCTGATGTCCTTGGGTTACTCAGGGTTGTGGAGGCGTTCATGACTCAGACTGTTTGGGGCGGTGACATCTGTCCTGTTAGAACGGATAGAGAGAAAAGAAAATACTAAAAAAGAGGAGAGTGAGAGCTGGGCTTCTGAAAGCAGCACCGCAAAATATTATGTTACAACCGAACAGGGAGAGATGGGAGGAGAGACTTATGGGCCGAGTCAAAGGTAAACAATTACAACATCGTGAGTCACTTTTTTGGAGTGCGCCTAAAGGAAGATCATCTCCCCCACTTAATAGGTAATTTCCTTTGTCTTCTGAGGATCATATCACATGCTGTAGACTTCGACGGGGTGGTCTGCCGAGGGAAACGGCAAAGGAGAAAGAGAGAGGGAAAAAAAATATGACAGAATGAAACTTGGCTGGAAAACTTTCACAACAGCGCTCCTTGAGAAACATTCTGTTCAAATTAAACAAGCGCCTGTTTGTTAGGAATGTAATGACAGATTCAGAGGGACATTTCCAGTCAGTGTATGTCTTCTTTTTTTATTAATATTTTGCGCTTTCTGTCATCTTGTCTGTGCAAACCCAGTTGTCCATTCTGGGGCTGTCATCTCCTCCTCCTTCATTTGCAACCACTTTCCCCCTCTTGTTTCCTCTCTCTCTACATCTCTCCATCACTTCCCCTTATGATGTCACTATCTCGGTGTGAATCATTAGGATATCAGTGTTCAGCCAGTGACAGAAAGTGCCTGATTAACAAGCTCTCTTGTTTTTCCTCTCCTCTTTATCCTCTTCCCTTTTTTCTGAAACGAGGACTCCCGCTGTTTCCAACGACGTTTCTCCTCGTTCCACCTCCCCCTCCTCATCATCCCTCCTTCCCTTCCCTTCTCTTCTACCCTGTCGTGGATGGCAGGGAGTCACAGGTGTGTGACAATAATTACACATACACTCAGAGAAAAAATAATGTCGTTTCCTCCATTTAATAAGTTTGCAGTAAAATAGGCAGCGAGATAGCTAGAGAGGCAGAGAGCTCAAATCTTATCGGATACCCCAACCTCTAACTTAATCATATGGCTCTTAAGAGCAGCCCGCCACCAGCTGGGGCTCCGTAATATGCATGCAATATGTGTGTAAAACGATACGCTTTAATTTTGAGCCCACTTTAAGCAGCAACAAAATCTGTTTATATGGGAGACATTTAAAAAGAAGAGAGGGATCGAGGGAGGGTGAGCAGGGGATTGGGTTAACTCTTGCTCTCCAGGCCTGACAAAAGCCATCTGTTGGGTGTCAACTAGTATCACGGCACACACTGTAATGTACAGAGTGGAGAACAAATGGGATAAAAGTTTGCTTACTTTTTGTGTGAAATTGAATGAAACCGTAGTTAACGCTGGTGCAGTCCACTGTGTCCTGTTTCAAAAGGTTTTCTCCTCTTATATTCCCTGAAGTTGCTTCAAAGGCAGACTGCATTGGTTGTCTGTTTCCGTCCATCAAGCCTTGTCATAACTGACGGGTGAGCTGTGTGTGGTGGACGACGGTGACAGGTAGCCTCTCTGTCAGAGAGGAAAACAAACAGGGAACCAGGACTTTTCGCCCCAAAGTTTAGTTGAGATCAGCATGAGCCCCTCGCGCCCCTCAACGTTACTGAGTCAGCTTGGTGACCTTATGACTCTGCGACCCTTGCCCTCACCTCAGTGTTTTAACCAGGAAGTCCTCCAAACTGAATGACCAATAATGACATGTGACATGAAGCTGTTGCAAATTTACTTTAAACAAAAGGATTCATATAAGTGTCCTCTGCTCTGTCATCGCTATATTTTTGTTCGGTTTAAAGTGTTTTAGAAAGCTTTTGGTTTAGGTCGGAATACCGAGGAAACATTAAGAAGGTGGCATTTTGGGTTAAAAGGAAGTAGAAGGTTAAGTAACCCTCATCACCAGGTTTCAAAGTAAAACTTAGTCTAGAACCTGAGGAACAGCCATGGCTGAAAAAGAAAAAAGTTGACTGTTGGTAGGAAATGGAAATGAGACACATTTTCCTGGATCAAATGCTTTGTTGACCCATCATCCACCCCAACCATTCATAATGAGGATTGTGAACCATCTGGTTCCATTCAACCTGACAGTATCGTATATAGTTCATCATAGTTTCTGCATTGACAATACAGTGGGCTCCACTCTATATGTAAAGCTATATCATGCTTACACAAAGTGAAATAATTAAGCCTAATAATCCATGTTTTTATTTGAGAACAAGTGCATCAAATTTGACCACAAAATACTTCTTATAAATATACCTATTTGATATCTTCTGAAACTTTGGGATCTCAGCTAGAATTAAAAATAAACTATTGTGGCTAACCCACTGCTGTTCTTGGGATTGAAGCTGTTTAAAATCTCCTTTCTTCCTCTGACATGTATTTAGGGAGACTGACCATAAAAAACCTCCCTTCAGTCGTTTGTGCAAGCTGATTATTACGATCCATAGTTTCATCACCGTTGAGCTAAAATCTGGTGGATGTGTGAGACATTGCCAGTGTCAAGTGTCCCATAATGTCATGTTTACATTCAAGTAACAAAGCCCTCTCTTGGGCTGTATGACTGGAGCAAAGTTATTTAACATTGTTATATTGCAGTCTGCAAAGAGGAGATCGGGGCGGCTCAGCAGGACATTGGTCTTTAACATGGAAGATCTCTTTCGGTTTTCTGTTTTATACCAATAATCAACTTTTGTATAATAAACTAAAGAAAATGTTCATAAGCTTAACAACGAAGACAGATGTTTTCCAATTAATTAAAGTTAACCAAACGTTCCATATATTGGAAACATCATAAAAATATCTGTTATTTATTTTTGAAAAGTGATTTATCTCAGTTTATATGTGGCGTGTTTATCATGTGGTGCTGAAGAGGAGCGGACACTGGAAACACCCCTATGTGTTCTATTAGAGGCTGAGGACAAATGACGTATATGGTCGTTTAGGTTGGAGGACTTGCTTTGCATTTGTGTTGATTGATCACTCAGGCTGATTTGTAGGGTTATAGGAGGGTTGCAAACGCAAGACATGAACTCGCTTTGCTCTTTCTACTCAAAGGGAAACACCTTGAACCAAACTGATGATGGGTAATGTTTGCAGCGACATGGGTTTTGGGAATCTCCAGGGAACGGGAGCATGGCAGTCAAACTGAGCTGCCATTTGCTTGTTTCGCCCCATCTAGGGTATCTAGGGTATTGACCTGGGGTCTCACCAAAGGGTGGGAAAGAGAAAAGGACAGAAAAAAGCCAGCGCAAGGCATTCAAGGACAAGGGAAGCAGAAGACTTTCGGGGGAAGGAAGGAGTTGAACGGGGGGAAAGAGGAAAAGAAATGGAGGGGAGGGCCATGTGTAAACTTCAAAAAGCCTCTGACGGCTGCTGCCGCTGCTGCCGCCAGCCCTGACCACTCTACAGATGCTTTTGTTCCCCGCTCGGTCTCGCTTTCTTTTGCACCCTCCGCTCCGTAACCCCCTCCTCCTCCTCTTCTCCTCTCTTTTTCGCCTGGTGTCTTTGGTGATCTAGTGCAAGACGAGCGGGGGCTATCAAAGCCACCGCTGTCTGTTACAGACTTCAAAACCCGGGGCCCCCGTTCGTCCGTCAGCCCTAATCATCATATCTGCGAGGCCCCAGTAGAAAGCCTCATACACTGGAGGAGAAATATTTGATCTGTCCTCTTTGCAAGGATCAACAGTCACACAAATGACAGGGGTGCCCCGGCACTGCAGAACAAGGAGGAAGGAGGAGGGAGGAAAAGGAAGTGAGAAGACTGGAGGGGGGCAAGTGGGGGGGTGGCCGAGGAAATGAAAATGGGTATCAGGAAGAGCAAATAAATCAAACAGTTTAAATAAGAGAAAAATAAGAACACAATTCACCTCCCCTTCACTTCACGAGGCCAACATCTTTTTCTTAATCTTAACCCTTGCCCCAGTGACTGCTTTCATATATTATATTTGTATACTTTATTATTTATATATATTTATTATTTGTTATGTATATCTGAGTAGGGTCCATGTTGTTGTCATCATCATAATCTTTAGTATTTTTCTTCTTGATTCTCTTCATTTCCTTCCTTTTGTCATTGCTTCTCCTTACTGTCTTTCTTCAGTCCTTGTCTAAACGAGTGTGTAGTAAATTTATATCTGAAAAATAACAAAATTTCACTTTTTGTTAAATATTAAAATACATATAATTATAACATACAATCAGATAGGATCCCTGAAAAAATGAGATTTCTTTTTTTTTTCTTTTCACTCCACATCACAAATTTGCATTGATTAAATGTAAAAAAAAATTGAGACTATATGATTTTTAATTTTGACAGAAAAAGTAATCACAGCGACTGATTAGTCATTTATGAACATACATACCCAGACATTGCTGATGGTAGCTCCTTTGTGGGAAATGTTTCTCTTTTTTTCTCTTTCATCTCTTCATTGGCATTTTCACATTACTTTTTACATTTTATAATATTCTAGATGATTAATTGAAAGAAATTGAATTTACAGATTGATTTTATATTGAAAAAAGCATTACACAGCTGCAGTATTATATATTAGCATGGGATGTCCTATTTTTGTATACCTACCTGACGACTGACATACTTGTAAGTAGGATCATGGTTTAGCCAACTTTTTATTTGCCACTACATAATAACATGTAAGTGCTGACAATAGACTAATAGGCCTGTATATATATCCTTGTATCTATCAATCTATTTAGCCATCTATCTGTCTATCTTACTGTCATATGACAGTTATTTATAGACATCATCATGTGTGTCTCCAGGAGACGGCTGGTATAGTTAGCTCTTAAATCCTGTATGTGAGATCAGACTACATAATTACCTATCACATTAAGTCCTTTATGTCCACCAGATTTAGGCCTCTCTCTCTCTCTCTCTCTCTCTGTCTGTCTCTCCTTCTCTCTCTCTCTATCTCTCTGTCTGTGTGTCTCTGTCTCACGCGTGCACACACACACACACACACACGGAGCAGCAGCAGTGGAGCAGCTGGTAGCATTATTGACACACAGTGTGCCTGGGGGTGGGGGGCGGGCAGAGAGAACGAGAGAGAGAAAATCAAATGGGGAGAAGACGAATATGTGATTGGAAGGAGAGTCTAAGTTAGTGTAGATCACCAACTTCAAAGCTTTCTTCCTTTTTTTTTTTTACAATTGACCTACGCACACACAGCGCGAACCACAATTTCCTAGCTCACAACACACACCAGCCTCTTTGGCGTGAATCTGTTCAGACAGACTGCTATCAGCGATGCAGGCATGTCACTCATCACCCCATCGCATCCAACAGAAGAATCAGCAGGACGTCGTGTCAAGCTTCGTGGAACACACACACACAAACACACACATGCACACACCATCAGACATGTGTGCACGTGCCAAGCTGCAAATCCAAGGTTCATAAGGTTGAATGTTTCCAGAGCTAATCAGTGTACGTCTTATGTCTTAGTACGGTACATAGTGTGATGGAAGATTGGACCAGAATGGACAGTGCTAATCTGGCAATATAAAGCGTGTGTGTGTGTGTGTGTGTGTGTGTGTGTGTGTGTGTGTGTGTGTCTGTGTGTGTGTGTCTGTGTGTGTGTGTGCGTGTGTGTGTGTGTGTGTCGTCTCTTATTGTAAGATCAAGAACATAAGGGATGATCCACACAGGTGTAATTAAGATTAACAGACATACAGGCATTCACATCACAAACTCGCACACACACACACACACGTCACACATTCAGACTCACAAACACACCCTGAGGAAAATGTTTCATATTATTGGATACACAGTGGTTTTAAAATGACTAAAGTGAATGTCTGCTCCCTCTATTCCGTTCTATTTCTTCTCTAGATTGATTCCATTGTTCGTGCTCACCATCGGCTCCACTTCCAACTCTATGAATTTATCATGTTTTACTAGAAGCACATTTTGGCATTGAATTTCCCCCCTTATGTTCAATATAAAAAATGCATATCTATATACAGTAAGAATATTGTAGCAACAGTAACGCTTCTTTTATTGTGAATGTGCAGAATTAATTATGCATCAAAATTAAAATCCCTTGTGATGAAAAGAGTTTTTTACGAGGGCTGTTGTTGGAACGGTCGGTAAAGTACTGGTTGTCATATCAGGTCTCTAATCAGCAGTGCTGCGGGGTTTGGGGTGATGTTAAAGGGGGTGAGGAAGTGGAAGTTCTACTCACCTCGCTCAGCTGTAGGGATGACAAAAAAAAGGTCTTTTCATTTTTTCTTTTCATTAAGTAGAGACTAGTCCAACTATCACAGTCTCAGGGGAATTGGGTAACGATGGCAGGTGATCTGCACTGTGTGTGCATGTAAATGGGAATGTGTGTGCCATTGTCATCGCTTTCAGCAACAACAAAACAAATAAATTATTTTCTTCTTTGAACATAGAAATTTGGGGTGTCACTCCGTGCATCTGTGTGTGTATATATTCATGTGTGTGTGTGTGTGTGTGTGTGTGGTAACAGATGTCCACCCAGTGGCTGCTGGGAAGGCACTTTACATTCTACATGTGTTAAGTGACAGTGATGGACAGCAGGTAGTCCTTTTAATAATTCAATATATTTTAATCTTCTCTCCTCTCTCTCTTTCTCTCTATCTCTCACTCACTCTGTCTCTTGTCAGAAGCCAAATAACACTGTTGACAAGCATATGATTACACAAATTGGTATCAAAAAATAGAATTTGATGGCGAATGTGAAAAACATCTTATATTTTTTTTCCTCACACACTTTAACATACTTTGATGAATTCATTGTTTGATTAAATTATCTCGGGGCTTATAATAAATAAACACAAAGAGGCACAGGAACGCATGCAAAAATCAGAAGGGCATTTTTCCTTTCTTTTTCCTGGCCTCTTCACATGTTCACAACATCATTTCATTTTTTTAAATAATTTAAAATAAGAAAAAAAAAAGTCGGAGGCAGGGAGAATGAGCCAGATCCAGTCAGTCAGTCAGTCAGCCAGCCAGAGACAGACATTTCCCCAACATCAGGATGCGGGTAAGTGAGCCTCAACTGACCAGAAAAAATTTGCCTCTGTCTGTTAGACACGTAATGGAGTCATTTAACTAGTCAAATTAGGAGCCGGCGAGATGCCGCATGCTTCATTACTGGGTTCCAATGGGCACTGCTCTACATTTACGTCAGAAATGATTTCAGGGCAAATTAATGTTTTTATTGTCCTGTGGAAAAAAAAATAATACACCCACATACACAACAGAGACACGGAATGACTCTCACACATGTATGTCTGTGTTCCTGTGCACACATGGCTCAGAGCTCAAAATGCAACACGACAACACACACAGGTTGTTTGCACACACCGCGTGGCAGAGTCGCACATCTAAAAGATCAGCACCATCTAGAGGTGAAACTCAGATATTGTCCCTGCCTCACTAATCCATCGAAGCGCTTATTTGTCTCCCTTCTTTGGAAAAGCATTGAGAAATGTTCCCGGGCAGCGTGATTAGTTTCCAACCAAATGATTCTTTCGTCAAAGCCATTTATTGAGAAAGAGGGCATTTGTGGCCACAAGTATGCAGCCTGTGAATTATGAGCAGAGCTTAACATTTGTTGAACAGTCACAATTTTTTGTTTTCTTTTTTTTTAAGGAAAGAACACACTCAGTATAGGTGGGAAATGAGCTGGAGAAGAAAAGAAGGGGGTGTTTGAAACAAATTTCAGCAGCGAGGCAGCTAGTTAGCTCTGCTGGTGATATGAGTGACAGCTATTTAGCCTGGCTTGATCCAGCACTCCCTCTCCTGACCTCTAAATCAGAACCAGGTGATGACGGAAATAGGAAATAGAATATATCCACTGGGGAGAGATCACAGTGTGTGTGTGGGGGGGGGGGGGGGGAGGGAGGGAGGGAGAGAGTGTACATGTAGATCTGCTCCTTGTCGACAGGGAGGTCTGACAACTGGGATTATTGATGACATGCAGAACCCTGTTAGATTCCGAGCATAGGCACAGACCTCTGGGATTTGGAGTCCTTGTGGTGTTTATATGTCCGGCTGCCGCGCAGACCACTGACTCTCATCAGCTCAGACCGCACGAGATGCAGGCTGAGCTGGAACTCAACCAGCCTTCCAACTTCACACTCAGATTTCAGTCTCAGTGCAGACGTGGTGAAGTTGCCTTTAATGGTCAGAACAGGACGAGGTTCACTCAGCGCTCTTTCCCGTGGCAGTTTTTCAGGCTTCCCGCAGCTGCTTGTATTTATGTTATCAGAGATTACAGCTGCATTGTTTGAAGTTGACTGACAGCCAGTGATATTTATGCTTATGCGCAACTGTGTATTTGGATTCCTTTGTTTTTGACGAGGCACACGCACACACACACATGAACACACAAAGACGCACCGGTGTAAAGATGCTGCACACATACCGAGCCGTGCAGGCAAACACACATGGACACACACTCCACCGTTAGTTGCTGTTGTTCTTGACATTCTGTCGATATCATTGTGTCTTGGTTTGTTTGATGCGGCTCTCGACTGACGGCGGCCACAGCACTTTGACACACAATCTCTCACACACACGTTCTAAGACTTACGCATCTGTCTCTCTCTGGGTTTCTATTCCTCTTGTTCATCATCCACTTTCAGACTTCATTGCTGTCCCTCTGTGATAACCAGCCGTCCAGCCACATGGACAGATAGGTTTCATATGCAGTCAGAGAAGCACGTCCACAAAGCATGACACATTAAAATGTTACGATATAAGAAAGTCAGTTGGTTGGCATGAGGTTTAGCTGTTGACAGTATTATTTTGCGAAAGATTTTTAATGGTGACACTATTATATCACACTGGTAAAAAATAAAAAAGGATTCTATCTCTGACTCTAAATATGTCAGTGGTCACATTTGGGTAACAATATATATTATTTTAACTTTTGAAGTAGAGCTGTCACTTGTATTTGAAATTCGAACATCAAAGGTCATATTAAACTATGACCTGCTCAAATACAAAGTATACAGTCCAGACGCACCTCAGAACATCAGAAGTAGTTTGCCTTGTGATCCAGTGGAGGGCGCTCACTATCAGCTTGACCTATTGCATGCCCTTTTGACCTATCAACAGAGTAAGCCAGTAATGTCACATTTTTCTAGGAAAACGGGAGATGGTCCCGAGTCAAATTGTCCTGAGCAGACGATAAAGAAACTAAAGAATCTGAGAAGCAGCACATGGAAGTGTTCTAAACGTGTCTTGAAACTGTCGACAGCAAAGGAATGAACAAAGGGACAGACCTGCCTGGTTGTCACCCCTGGTGTGGAGCCTGGGTGTTAACATCTATTCTGTCTATGCAGTCGACATAGTTCAGAAAGTAAAACAGCTTCTCATTGGACGACTGAAGCGTAGAGAAGGAACTCTGACTCCGGCTACTTTTCATAGAGCTTATCAAAGTCCATTCCCTTTTAAAAGCTGAAATACAAATCAGCAAGTGCTCCCAGAGGGATACATGTAGTTACGATCAAAATGTTTTAAAATGACCTCAAACAGACAGGATCTTACATTTCTGCTGTACGACTTCTTGTTATTTGTTAGTGTATATATACATCGACACCCATACTTAAACTGACCCATTCAATATTGGTCCAGTGATTTACTAGTTTCTAATTTAGATTGTATTACTTACTGTCAAATGTTGTGTTTTTTTAATTAGATTTAAACAAAACTGTTAAAAAAGTCTTATTCCACAATGTGGAACTAAACTAAACTGCTTTGCTGTTCTTGCAAGTGCATGTAGGACATATGTGTTCATGCTTTTGTGTGAAGAGAGACCTACTTGCCTCGATACATGTCTTATTTGTTTGAAAGCAGAGATGCACAGATTGATTTCTTCATCCATCTTTGGTCAAGCAGACTCAATCTCTCCCGGGTCTCTCTTCTTCCTCCCTATCGAATAAACAGACATTTATAGACACAGGCCTTGATGCTGCAATATTGTTTTTGACTTTCTGTGTGTTATGTATTGATCACTTGCTTGCCTGTTTATCTGCACAGCGTAGACACGAGAAGAATACATGCACAAACACCCCCCCCTCTGTCTCTCAAACACACCAACATAGAGGCACATACACTCATGGCTGTTCATTTGGACAAGACATCATTGTTGTTGCCACTTTGCAGTGAAGGACGAGATGTGTATTTGTGTGTGTGTGCGCGCGGGACATTCAAACATTGACATCTGACTACTGATTCCTTGTCATCTTATTATTACCCGTCCACTCTACATGAAGGCACCGCGTTGTAGCATGTTTTTGTGCGTGGCTGAATTACTCAGGCAATGACTCCATCGCTAATTATAGCTTTCCACTTGAGCAGCGACACAGAGACACGGGCCCTTGTGTTAACTTCTTTGAAACTCAAGAGTGTTGTGGTTATCAGATACATGCATTACTGCATAGTCTTCAACTTTGTATTCAAGACCTCCTCATAACTGAGAGGAGGGAGGAGGGTTTCTGTATTGATCTTGACATACAAACTTTTGGAAAAAAAAACTTTACCAGTCTTTTTACCCTGTTGCTTCCTAACACAATGAGGATACTTCCTCTCCTCCCTTCTTTGTCTTATTTTTATGCATTTTATTTTTTGCTTCTCACTCTATCTGCTTGCCAGAAACTTTGAAAGCTCTACCTCAGTTTGCGCTGGGAGAACATCCCTTTCAAAGTTATTTTGTGTTACAAAAACAGTCTCTTTTTGTGCCATAAACCAATATGGCTCACAATGTAAAACACATTAAAGATACCCGCAGAAGCTGCCAATCTGATTGTTTGTGGTAATTAAGTTTATGTCTACAAATGAAGGTGGTTATGATTTATTGATGTTGATAATGCTATATGTAGATTCAACAATCTGAGTTTTGCTGTACTTCTTACGTTATGCTATAGAACCTCCACTCTCACCAAAGAACCTTTGAAGATGACTCTTTTGTCTGGCTGTAGAAGTGGCTTAATACACAGTTGAGTCCCGAGCACCGATCGAGTCCTGGCTCAGTTGTCCACTCTGTCCAGAAGGCAACTCCACAGGATGTTAGCCGTCTCAGCATTCTGGGATAGCTGCCCAGGGGTCCCGGATGACCTCAAGAGTTAAAAGCAAACAGCGGGAGAGATAGACGAAGGCATGGAGGAAGCATGCAAACTGACACAGACAGAGAAAGGAAGGATGGAGGTATGTGGATGAAGGCAGGCAGGGGGAAGGACATGCGAGAGAGATAATAAAATAAAATTATCCAAACGTTTACATTGAAATGGCAGGGCTGACATGAAAAGATACAGACTGAGAAAGAGGAAGAGGAGGATGGGAACGAATCTATATTACAGGGGTATCCACTGACCAACCCTTACTTATTTCCAATGAGGTCTTAATGCTCCAGCATGCAATGGTATCGTATTGCACCTAAATTTGTGACATTCTGTGTTTGTCTTCAATACTGAAATGGTACTTTAATTTCAGTGTGTTTGAACTGCAAAGAGCTCTGACATTAAGACCACCCAACAGCTTTGGGATGAAATTTGCACATCATGTTTGACCACCTCAGAGGTTAGAAGTCTTTGTTATTGTTAGAATTACTTGTTCTGAATAGAGTAGAATAATAACTAAAGGTGTAGTGGGGAGACGACACACAATAATAACTTAAATATAGGGATATGAAGGCATTCATAGTGTTGCACTTGGTTCTACATACAACAAGTCAAAATCAGTCAAAATGCTATAGCGTCTTGGCCATAGCTCAGTTATGAAATCCTACTGCACCTCAAAGCATCGGTCCAGCCACACCGCTGACAGAGTTTTCAGCCGGTCACAACTTGGCATAGTTTAACAGTAGTTGCTACTTTGCTGTGGCTGCTTTCCTACAAAAACCTGAGAAAAAGGCCAAACACAAATGAGTTGCATTCCTTGATGATGTAATAGAAACTGTTCATGCAAATTATTTTCAAAGAGTCGTAATCAATTGGAAAGCTCCAACGTTCAGCTGGTCAACCAAAGGTCTAACTTTATTTTTGTCAGTCATGGACGTTCACAGCTGTAGCTCACTTCCACATCCACCCAAATGGCCTGTTGCTGTGTGAAGCAGGTGTATTTGTCAGAAAGTTACGGAAAAAAATGTTGACTGTTTCAGATGCTGTCCAACCATCTGACAAGCGTTGAAATATACTGTCTCCTTTATTGTCCAACATTTTTGACCATCGTCACTGATGTTCCTGTGACTGAATGGGAGCAAATTCCTGGAGCCACGTTCCAAAATCTCAAAATTCCCTAAACCAGAGAAGTGAAAACTGCAAGAGCAGTGTATTACAGCTCAGCTTGAGAATAAATGCACAATATTTAAATACCAGTGTAATGTCTGCATATCCACATACTTTTGTACACTGCAAAAAGAGACAAAACTAGTTGTTTTTCTGTTTTAGGGCTGGTCCATGAAAAAATATAACAAACCAAACAAAAGACAAGATGATAAATGAGTGAACCAGACAAATGTAAAACACAGTGTGTGTGGGTGTGTACAGGTTTTTGTTACCTCTTTGTTCTGTGTAAACACCAACCTTGTTGGGACCAGTAGACCTCTTGGGGACCAAACCTGGTCCTAATGGGGAAAGAATCTAATTTCTGAGGTCCTCGTTCACGTTAGGGTTTAAGTTACAGTATCTACAATGAATGGGAGTCAATGCACTGTCCTAACAAGGATAGCTGTGTAAACCGCATGTGTGTGAAGAGAGAGAGAAGAATTGAGAATGTCATCCCTCAGATGGACCTGGCAACATGTCATATCAGTCATTTCCCTCATTGGTGGCCCCACCCGCTTTCCCACAGTCCTCCTCTCCTTGGCCTGATAATGACGCTTAAGAAGGTAATGGTGTAAATGAAAGCTGCTCCCTATCTGCATGTCTCTCTACCTCTCTCTCTCTCTGGGGAACAAAGAGGCCTTATTATACCTCGCTGTCAGTGTCACTCTGTGTCTCACCACTGTACAATCACTGTTTTCAGCAGCACTAGCAGCATGGGGTGAATGGAGACAGAGACTGAGAGAGTGGGCAAGACAGGTGGAGAGAGAATGGGAATGTCTCTCTCCAGTAGCAGTGTTCAACACTAGTTATCTAGAAGTGCTTTTTTGGTCTGAAGCGCACTGTGCGTTTGTTGAAAACGTCTTTGTGTGGAGTTTTTTTTTTCTTAAAGCTTGAACAGGCAGTGTAATTTATTAGAAGCGCTTATTCACATGACACACATAAGAACGCACACACACACACACTCCTTAAGTCGTGCGATATCTTCTTATTGGGGAATCTTTCAATAAATCAATGTGACTTTAAACACATTTCCCAGGCGACGCGGCTGACCTGATAAGAAGTGAACTAATCTCTTTTGAGGCTGCCGGGAGAGCTTTGAACCAAATCTACTGTGCATCTATCACCAAGGTTATTTGTCAATGGCTGCTAATCCCAGGTAAATTTCCCTGGTTTTATATCAGGGGTTCTCATGTCTGAAGTTTCTTGGCCTTGGGAAAATAAGAGAGCAGGCTTTACAGAAAGTAGGGGAACAAAAGAAATGCTATGGATTTCAACAGCCAAACAATGGTGGAGCGAGGGAAAGGGAGCACAGGCAAGGAGGCGCAGAGAGAGAGTGTTTCATAATCATTCCTTACGCATCAAAATCAGAGGAGGGTTGCTGTGATTTTATCTTTATAAAACTATTGGTAATTGCAATGCTCAAACTAAATCAAATGAAATGTTGCCATGGTGTTAGGGCACACCCTAGACTCTTCACCTGTTTGTTAAGTTTATGTTATATGATTATTATTTACAGTGAATGTACATGTTCTACAACTAGCAATGCTTTTTCCGAAATACAAGACAATACAAAACATGAGAATAAAACATTATACAAACATAACGTATTTTTTCCAGCAAGTAAAATGTAACAGACATCATGGTCATATAAAGTCACCAGTGCAGTATTTGTAGAACTACAGTTTTTAACTTGTGCTTTGGTGCAAGTCTCTTTGACAGAAATATTCCCTATAGTCTATAAAGTTTTTTCCTTCCCTTGATTGTGTTGAATAATAATTACTAATATCACAAGTATCACTCTGTATTTATTAGACTTTATTAGGTTTTCACTTCACTAATAGCACAGTATCAGGGCATCACGCTGTCAATATTTGTATTCTATTCATTATGATTTTTAAAATAATATTTAATCCGCACACAGAAATATGATTACCTCCAGAATGTGTCACATTTTCCTGTCAGAACAAACACGTTGTAAAAACTGTTAAGACCCCTATTGTTATTATTATTATTTTTTTTTCATGGGGGGGGGGGGCAACTCGGAGCTTGAGGTTGATCAGTCAGGTGCAACAATTCTTTTCCATGAAGATGTCACATCTCAAAGTGTATGTCCATGTGTGTGGGTTAAATACATCACGGTACCATATGCTCACAAAGTTTTAATGTCATCTGTCATGTTCACACCCACTCAAGGTCAGAGCAGAATTCCAGGAAGCCGGGCATTTGTGTAATTTATGAGCACTTAATTAACAGAGCCCACAAACTAATGATTGTGACCAACGGCTGGCCCGCAACATGAAAAATAATGCTCCGCCTTCGCAGCGTCGTTATCGTTACAGAAGACGATAAGTTTCTGTGTTTCTGCCTGTTCTTGCACTGCCCTACCTCATGTGGAAAGAAACCTTTCTTTGATTTCCTCTTCATTTTTTTTCTTTTTCATATTCATCCTGTACCCCCCCTCCCTTCATGGTTTTTTTTCTTTCCATCCCTTGAAGTCCCCCCCATGTGCACAGATGATCATGGAAAATCACTTGCCATATCTGTCATCTGTCACGCTCTCTGATGAACAGTTTTGATCTCTCGCTCCTCTGTTTATGGCCGTTGTCAAGCGAAAAGAGTCATAGCCGAAAGTGCTTACACCAGCGCGTAAATAGTTTGACGTGTGGCTCTGTAACAAAGTTGTAGGAGTAAATAAGGAACCAAACAACCACAGAGAATTGCAATTAAGTTGTGCGTCTGCATTATGAAATGTTTGGAGCAGCGTGATTTCTGCTCCCTCTTTTTTGCACATTTGTGATCCTTGATATCAAAAGTACGTACTTCTTTGTTCCGGAGAGACTCCTTAGCTGTGGAGATCAAAGGGTAAGCACAGTATATTATGGAAAGTAACCAGTTACACTGCGCACACATGCAGACACGCTGCACAGTGGGATGGTGGAGGAATATGTGGAATATAATGTGATCGCTGCTCAGTTCTTCCATTGTGAGGTCATAGTGTTAAGGTCCAAGTGAGATGAAGGATTTGTCAGAAAAGAAGATTTTCACAGCTGAATGGAGCAGGCTTGAAATGTCAACATTAAAATCTACACAGCCTGAACAGTCAGTCAATTAAAAACACCCTTTTTATCCCTCTTAAGTAGAAACAGTAAGAGCTGTTTAATATGTCACTTTGAGTTTAAATATTTTAGAGGTCTAGAGCATAATTTAATTCTATTTCCACTTTTTCATGAAAAAATCCAGCCTTATTTTTTTTTCTCTGGCATTTTTGCACACTTTGAAATCTCCTCTAGGATTTAGAATAAACTTCTGTGGGTTTGAACAATGTTTGGCTGCATGGCATATGTTTGTAAAGGCTGCACTGCCAAGTCAATGCTTGTGAGAGGTTTTTAAGTGTGTCTTAAAGTATTTTATTTTTTGAGTTAGCGGAACACAAAACAATCTGCTAACAGGGAGAGACAATTCCACATTTTTTTCCTGATCAACCTTTTAAGAATTAGCCACGACAACCTTTAAAAGAGTTTTAATCTCAGTGGGGCCTTTGATAGTTAAATACACAGGGATGCAGTGGGGGATAAGGAAATATATTGAGTTTATTGAATTGTTTCTGGTAGAATACGGTGGTAAGAATACATTTCACAGGGACTTTAGATAGAGATGGATGTTGTTGTTTTGCTTTAGAGTTAAACAGGCATTTTAATAAATCAGATGGTGTTGATATGACTAAGCTAAAATAATTTACTGTAGCTACAGGAAGAGAGACAGAATATTCATGACAATTCATTTTCCTGCTGTTTTTTTTCTTTTCTTTCTCCATCTTTTCTCTGCCTCTTTAATTGTTTCTTTTTTCTTTTAAATGTTTCTTTTGCAAATGTATTATAAAGTTAACAACACAACCTCTGGTTTGTCTTGCATTAAGAAACCACTTTAAGGGTCATAGAGGGATTCAGATGAGTTTTCGTGGCAGACGATGGACTACTTGCTTCTTTCACAAGCGTTTCCACAATGGCGAGAATTCAATTCCTGTCCACCGCTTCTTTTCCCAAAAAAGAGTTGGTGTCACCGTTTGCCGTCAAGAAAACCACATAATTTGAACCTAAGTTCGTGGTTATTTTGGACATCTCAGACACGTCAGTGTTACTGTCCAACAGAGACAGAAGGCAGAGCAAAGGCCTGAGAGGAAATGAATGAGAGTGAGAAAAAGAGAAAATGGAGAGAAGGCGAAGATGAGGAGGAAGAGTGTGTGTGTGTGTGTGTGTGTGTGTGTGTGTGTGTGTGTGTGTGTGTGTGTGGAGGGTGGGGGAGTGGGGGGCTGATCTTGGAAAGGTTTCGTATATCATAATTATCCCGTTAAGTAACAGCGGAGCGGCCTCCCCGGGGGAATTCGTCTTAAATGGAAGATTTGCAAGGAGAACGGGTCAGAGAGAGAGAGAGAGAAAAACGGCTTCTAGTCGGCAGGAAATCCTGTTTACATTTACATAATCATATCAGCACTCACTCCTTCGTCTTCGTCGTCGTCTTTTGAGTACTGGGTGCCTCTTTTAAAAAGAAATGGGAAGGAGAAAATAAATGAGGGAGGGCTTTAGGCTGCTGCTTGTCAACATTTGTTGTTTTTTTTGCTTATTTTCTTAAATGTGCTGCCAGTGTTGGCAGGAGCACCTCTTTTCTGAAATCTCTTGCCAACACCTCCAACCTCTCCTCAACGTAGCTCTGTCGTTCCCCCTCGTACCTCGTAATGTCCTCTTTGAGTGGGGTTTGTCAGACCTTTTGGCCTCCATCCCTCGTTTGGCACGTTAAAAAAAGAAAAGGAAAAAAAAACAGCTTAAGCACAAATAAGGTATGGTGTTGCCGGCTGTGTGAGTCTTAATTGAGATCTGCTAAGAGCAGGCAGCAGATGTTTATAGCAGCAACTGTTGAATCATCAGAGACTACAGAAAGCCTGTGAAACCATGTTAAAAAGAAACCAGGTGCTCCACATATTTGTTTTTTCTTTTTTTTATTCCTCATTTTCTCTGCCTTTTTTCTCTCGTTAGATCATGGAAAGCTGAAATGGTGATGTGTCAGTGCGTGTGCCGGGAATTTGTTGGAGGAAGAAAAAGAGAAATGAGAAAAGCAAATATATATGGGTTAATAGCAACACTTAACTTGTGTCAAGCGCCAGCATCTTCATGTAGCTGCCAAAGAGAAAAGAAAAGAAAAGAAACCAAAAAATGTGACTTGATGTTTACCTTAAACCTGGAAAAAAAGGACAACGACATTAGGTTAGAAAGAAATACATTTTAACTGTGAGGAACTGTCTCTGTCAAAGTACCACTTTATTTTTTTTAAATGATATTTAACTGCTTTAAAATATAAACCATTCAAATTTACATTTAACTTAATATTTTGGACAAGCATGACATGGATACTGAAGGTAACTCACCATCATTAAAGAGCAGTAACCACACAACTGTGCTCTGATGAATCTTACAGATTACAATAGTCTTCAATCATAGCTATATGACATTATACTGGAAATTAAATTGTTTGTTTTTATTATACTGACAGTTTGGGGCAGTTAATTAAACTGGTGTTTTTTTATTCATAAATTTTATATGAAACTATTTGTTTATGCATGGTGGGCATGATTTTTTTTCTTTGGCCTCCCTGAAGCATCAAGATAGAAACAGTTTGAGAACCCAAAATAACCTGTTGTCATCGGGCCCCTACTGACACTGCTGTCACTGCACCCCCACCTTTTCTTTACTGACAGTGCAGATAAGTTTTTCTGTGCTTGATTAACCGGCCCCAGGTTTTCTATGTGTGAATTAGTTTGAATAAACAACCCTTTGTTTTCTAGAAATAAGCCACAAAATGTGAGCACAAAAGAAATCTGAATAAAATCACTCAGCGTGATAGTTGTTCCCTCACAGATTGTGAATTAAGAACTGTCTCCATAAATCTTGACAGTCTTGCACCTCAGTCCACTAAACTGAAGCCCATGATACAATCGTTCACAGGTACTCCTCCTCTTCCTCCTCCTCTGTAGCCGACTCCAACCTTGCTTTATGTATCTGTAGCACTGGGAGGTTTTGGAGAACTCTCCCCATGCCATGGTAACGCTGGGGAGCAGCCACAGGTTCTCCGATGTTATAAATGATGATAGCTGGGGCTGGGTTGCTATTACGCTCCAGTCCCTCCGTCTTCTTAACCCCCCCCTGTAGAGACTTCTTTTCATCTCACTATCTGCATTCTTTAATCTCTCTGTGTCTCTGCCCTGCTCTATGCGTTCTCCAGGGTTTAATTGATGCAAACATTTCAAATGATAGCATTGTGCTGAGGCCACTGATGGTGGAGATTTAAGGAAGAGTGTCCAGAGGTGTGGGGGGGGGGGTACTGACTCACCAGTGTGCAAGTTTAATGAGAGCCCTGATATTTTGGCTGCGTTACTTGAGGTTGAGATTTATCACGCTGCTCATATTCTCTATTTTGCTGTGTGTTACTGTCTTTATGAGTGAGTATATTATAGACTTTTAGCAGGGCAACACACTTACTGTTGCCCTATATATGCATATTGCCCTATATAATATTGCCCTATTTGCTGCCGTGTCTCTAGTTCATTTTCTCCTCCTCCTGTGATCTACATACATCCTCCATACTTTGTCATCACCCTCCTTTTGTCTGTCCTCCTCCTCTTCTTTTCCCTGTCAAGTAGATGAGTTTGGGGGGGGGGACACATTTCAATGGCACTGACTCCTTCTTCCTCGCCATGTCCCACCTGGCTCCATGCCACACTGAGTTAGTAACTAGATATGTCACCACCTCTGTGCTGGTGTGAATGAACACTGTACACTTCTGGGTTGGCCTTGGCTTGCAGATTAGCGACTACAATTAAATACAGTTGAGTTTCGATGTAGCAGCGTGCTCTCCTGTGCACTTTGGTTGGTGCTGCTCTTCAAAACCAAACAAGAGCTCAGAAGTTTGCAACCAGTGACAGCATCAGTTAATCTGTGCTCACATATGAAAACTCCATTTCAAATGTCAAGGTCACAAAAAGGTATCACAGAATTTAATACTACTACTGTTATACATATTCACAGTTAAATAAAAACTTCTCTAAAATGTCAAAAAGGCTTATTTTTGGATTAAACATTTCACAGTTTTAAAGGGTTTATACTTTCTATCAGCTCATAGAGCTAATCTTCACATTACATGAAATAAATCAACACGTTCTTCTTCTTCTTGTAGCAGCACTGTGTCTTTTTTAAGCACAGCTATTAAGAAATGAAGCAGACATAAAAATGTAGGCTCAGAAATGTATGAAATAAAAACCACAGCAAAAAAAGACACAGAAGCACTTTAGTGCACGTTGAAACATTTAATAACAGATAATCACATTAAAGAGACTGTGACGTGAGATTATGCTGCTCAGGCACATTTTTTTTTTTTTTTACAAAGCTTACAAGCTGTTATGGAAAACACAAACCCAATTTGTTGCTGCTTTACAGCACATTTACTCAGAGTGAACATCAGCAACATGAACTCTACTGCTAATGTCCACTGGAGTAGCCTTTAGCCGTGGTCCATATCTCAGTGAACTACAGAGGGGTGTTAGGTCATGCACAGTTCTCCAAAAGAAAAGAAAACCGTAAGGTGACGTAAGATCTCACCTGCTCCTGCCTGTTAAACTAAATCCTTCTTTTCAGAAAAGGAATGGTGACGATTAGGAAACTTAAGCCTTCAGACCCTGGTTTTCCTTGTGAGAACATGAAGGCAACGTGGAGTTACAAAGTGCCAGACACAAGAAAGTTGTGAACATACACAACCACACCCAGAAGAGACAAAAAGAAAATGAGTTGTCCACAGTAACAGCCGTCATTTGACCTTGATAGAAGCAGGGCACATGGGTAATCTGGCAGTTTAATGATTAATTCCTGTCTTTTTTAATTTTTAAATTTTGCTCTTTCCCTCTCTCTCTCCCTCTCTTTGTGTGTCACAAGCATTTAAGATGTGGCCTTTTTCCCCTGCACATTCCAACGCCATTATGTTACATTGTTGCTGAATAAAAGGCCGTATTATGTTCCATCCCCCCCAGTAAAAGGGCAGAAGTGGACCCAGTTTTTATCTGCTGAACGAATCAATCAGGATTATGTCAGCTGAAAAGAATCACAGACAGCAGTCGCCAAGCACTGTGTCTCTGGGTGTCTGATTGTGCGTTTGTGTGTGTGAGTGTGTGTGTTTTCCCCTTCGCTGTGAGTAAAGGATGGGAAATTTGCAAAGAAGGAAGGCACTTGTTGGTTCTGAAAATGCCCAGCCTGGTGACAGAGATGTCATTTTAGGTTTATAAAGCAAGAGGATTGTTTTTTTTTTATGTATCTACCCCCCCCTCAGTCCAGCCCTTTCTCCTCCTCTGTGGGAGGATTGGAAGGGCACTAATTATCATTTCATCAGAAATGATTAGGAGATCAAACAGGGATCGAATGCCATTTCCTTCCATTAATACAGGGGGTTTAGAGTGCCTGTCATGGCTTGGCTTGTCCTACGGCCTGTGGAGAGACAAAAAAAATAATAGGGGGAAAGAGAAAGTGGGAAGAATGGAGAATGGAGAAGAGGCTTAAGAGGAAGGGAGCGAGGAGGGAGGGACAGGACGGGACAGGGGTTTGGCAACAGAAAGAGAGAAGAGCTATTCAGTTAAAAGGCCAATGGATTTTGCGAATGTAAGCTGAACACCAGAAAGCCATCATTTGAATAGGGAAAGATAATTAGAACTACTATTTTTCTTGTGTGATTTTGTGGAAATCTGCACCAAAGCTGAACTCAAAATTCAATCTGCAGCCCGGCCTTTTAAGTGTTACTACAGAAGGTCGGTCTGCCAAGTCCCCTCTTCAAACCCCCGGACGCAGCGTTTGGAAGCTCTCGTGTGGCGACTTTTTCTTTTTTTTCTGTCTGTCATTTGACTTTCCTCTGATATATCCTCAATCACACCCTCCCATTAAGACACATCTTTGAAAGTTTCCGGCTAAATGCAAAAGCAGACGATAAATAATCGACGCTGAATTGGCATCTAACAAAGTTAGATGTTTCCATTAGCAGATCAAAGAGACTGGAGGTGGATATCTGGAAGATTACCGAGAAATAGCGAAGCAAAGGGGCCGAATGGAGAGTGTGGATGAGGCTGTGATTGTTTCAAGCACGTCAGATGAGAGAAATGTCAAAGAGAATATGAGAGATGACCTCTGTGTTCATTGCCCATTAATGACCCTGCAGCTCCCAGCTTCATTTTCCTTCTCATCAAAAACATAAAAAAAAACATTTCCTCCTGTCTCCAATAGTCATTTCCCCCCGCATTGTATTTATGTATTGAAAAAAAAAGGTAATAGATCAAGCACATTCCATTATTCTCTTATAAGATCATTAGCAAATATAATTAGATATGAAAGAAAGTAATTTGGAGAGGAGAGGGGAGAAAAGCGCTATCAGGCAGAGAAGACAGATTGTAGCATCAGAGTGTTTGGGCTTAAATTGCTCAGCGGAGGTATTATCAAGCCGGCAATCTTTTAGCCTCAGAAATAGTTTTGGAGACAGAGAGCGAAAGATAGAAAGAGGCCACTAACATTCTCTTCATTGTGTTTCCCAACTGCGATCATTCGTTTTTTACATTTCAGTTTTTTTTTTTGCTCCTCTGAATCTTTTCATCCTGTCATATGCATCAGCTCATACCAGACCCGAGAGTTTGCGGCAAAACAAAACAGAGTTTATAAAAAGAAAACAAGTTGACATGGAGTCATCACACACAAAATAACAGATTATCACAGACAACAGAAAACAGGTAGCCTTTTTACCCACTCCTCGCACATATTGATTTTGGCTTTTGTATTATTTTTGCAACTTTAAAAAACAGAAATAACACAAATTGTGTTCCACCTTGAAGTCTCTTTGTGAGGAACCTTTTCGCTGCACATCTTGTCTCGTCTCCCTCTCGCGCATTGCCCCCCCCCCCCCCCTCCCCACACTCTCCACCCGCACACAGGAGTTTTTCGTCACTCTTTGTTGCACCTTAACACCACACTCTGTTTGTCTAATAGGGATCTGAGCCGAAAGCAGACTGAGAGCACAACAATCCTGCTGCGTTTCACCACAAATTTGCTTTTTTTTTCTCCCTCACCCCTTCTTCTTCTTCCTTAGTTGTGCTTTGAGGGATTGGGGGGAGGGAGGGGGAGGAGGGTGGGAAGGGTGCAGAGGAGGGGTGGCAGGGTGGATGTGGATTTTTCTAGTCTTTTGTGCGAATCACAGGGAATGGTAACTATAAACATCCTGTATTCATTAAAACCATCTAAAAATACAATTTTTAGCTAAGGGGAGGGTGGGGGTGCGGGGGGGTGGCTGTGTGCGTTCACTTCCTCGCCGCTCCTCCTTGGTGTATACAAGTGAGCCGTGTTATGCCTGGTGCCGCTCATATTTACATATTTATAAATACTGGGCTGTACAATGTGACGGGGCTCTGCCAAGAACAACACTTTGCCGCTAGTGCAGGGCCCGGAAGCCTGGGGTGGGAACAAAGGAGCCACAGCCACCTTCAGTGGCACAGACACTGTTCACTCTTACACTCTCTGTTCAAGTCCATATGGACAGAGAGGACCACAGATGATACACCATGGCCACTGATATACTGTCATGTATAACATAGTTTTTAGCGCCGTAAATATCAAACATTCGGCCAATCATTTTCATTCCAGTCCAGTGGAGGCGAGGAGACGAACTTGCTCAACGGCTTCAGAAGAAAGTGCTTCACCCTGAACTTCTTGTTCTCCCACTGGTCTCGTCCCAAACTCTGTCCAGAATGAAGCAACATTTACTTGTGACCTGGTCGTCACCAGTTGCAAATAACTACCCCCCCCCCCCCCCCCCCCCCCCCCCCCCGTTTTATCTTGATTATTTACAGGCCTGAAAAGAGAGTTAATAACATCCAGCCATTCAGAAAAAAGTTTATGAGGCAGAAATGTTTGTTTTAGTTTATTGCCTCCAACTAATTACAATGGAGGTGAGATTTTAAGTAATATCCATACATACATGACAACGTGTTGTTGTTGAATTATATCCAGTAACTATATTAAACAGTACCATTCGGAGAAATCCCCGTCTGTGATAATAACTGCTGATTGTATGTTCAGTGGATTATCAGGAGTAACGTGAACCCTGTCTTTAGCTCTTTGAGCACCAAAAACAAAATTCCATTCAGCCGCCCGCATTGGACTCAAAACAGAAATGTCAGAGACAGATTCCTCAAAACCTGGCAGAATTAAACCAAAACAAGCTGCTGTGGCGTGAGGTAACTGAGAAATGTAGATAATTGGGATGAACTGAGAGTTGGAGCATCTTATGATGTCGTTTTGAAAGCGTGAACTGAGAGGAAGTGGAACAAAATGTCTGAGGGCAGGTTCGATCCATTTTAAATTACATATCAATCTTCAAAAATCAATATGAGTGAAACTCTTAACGATCGGCGAGGAAAGAGTAAAGTGGAAGCTGCTGATACAGAAGCGTCAGCATCCCTTTAGTTATTTGTGTTGAGTTTAATATCAAGAAAACTCTGTACAAACGTGCCACACTGTCACACTCATGAGCCACAGGGTTCTGCACTGCACAACACCAGCTTCTACTTGGTGAGAGCCTGTTGTGTGATGTTTTCACTGACTGCTATTAATGTCAGGTGATACATCTGAGACCACTAGGGCACACACACACACCCACACACACACACACACACATACACACAGTCCCACCGTATCCTAAGGCGCTCTTGACACGTGCTCAGAGTGCAGTTGTATGCCATTGTTCCATCCTCCTTCCCATTTATCCGTTCTGTTAAGCATGACACATGTATTAACAGTGGATGGATCCTGGAGCTGTGTGTCCTCGCACCATATGTTTTCCTTTCCTTGGCCCTTTCCTTCCCAATAACTACCCCTATTGCCATCTGCTGTTTCAAAACACACCACAGGAGGGCGTACTTGCTCCTTCACATAACGTGTGGGGATATGGGGTATATGGGTTGGTGCCTCAGTGCGCTTCTTTGGCTCAATCGTCGGGATATACTTTTTTATCATCAACATCATAATGCCATCATGTTTCTTCATGAATACATCAGCCTTCTAGAAGGGCTGAGCCTTCAAAAGAAACAAATACATTAGCCTTGAATTCGTATGATAAATGAATGCCAGGCAGGCTCTCTGTGTCTGTGAGGTGCATCTGCCGCCTGCCCGAATGGGAAATTAAAAACTGTGAGAGGGAAGTTATGCTAAATCTATAAAGTTGGCCGGGAAATCTCTCCCCCTTCGCAGCGGCAGTTGTTTGGGGAGAAGGAGCACCGTGCTTAAATAATAACATTCCAGGTGGCTTAGTTAATGAACAGTGAAAATCAAATATGGGGCCTAATCTGGAGCTCGTTACAGGAAGTTTCTTTACAGGGATGTCAAAGGCAAGACGTGCCCTTGGGGAAGCGAGACACTTTTGAAACTAAAAACCAAGGAAACTTTATTTCTAGAGAAACTTTAGCTGTATAGAATATAAAAAAATCACAGCCTGATGTTTAAAGATGTGAAATATTTGCATCTTTCATTGTTTTCATTTTTTAAGTACGTTTTATCAAAAAGCTTAATTTTGCTCTGACTTTATGAACCAAAGTTTGACAGCGAATCTGTAAATGGCGAAATGACAGGGCTTATGTACGGTGACACGTCGACTCTTTGACAGCAGACAGCAGAGCTCTCTATGCATAAGCTCCAGTGCCCTATTTACTGTCTTAGCTTGCCATCTAGTGGTGAAAGTGGGTTATGAACTCAGATCCTTCTCTGAGATGCTCTGTAAATCTGATCGGGGGGGAACACACCAGTTAGACGACTGTAGAAGAGACCAGCCCTTCAGTGCACATGTACAGACATTTGTATGATCAAGATTATTGTGACTTCAACATTAGGAGTCAGATTTTATCTTCTATGTTTTTTAGTGGCTCCAACAGTATATGAAAATGAAAAAAGCTATTGCAATAATCCTTTAATATCCCAGTAACCGAGTAACAGTGAGTGTAAAGAGCAGAAGCCCGATGAGAGTAAAGTAAATGTTGGTTGCACGGCGATGTTGGGGTCGTTAACTCCACGCACAGACAGCTCCAGAGTTATTACTCAGTGTTGAATCTAAGAGATGTTTTATCACGTTATTAGCTCTTTATTTTCCCTCTGTTACCGTGGCACTTCCTTTCATTTCGATATCCATTTCCATCCTCGACGAAAGCACAGTTCAAATAAACCCGTGTTTTAATTTGGTTTTGTCAGATTCATAACGCCACTTTAAAAGAACATGACATGCAAATGTGTTCCGCGGTGTTTTATTGCAAAATAATTTTCTAAGAAGTTGCTGAGGGAACGAAAGCGGAGGGGGGGGGCAAGTTGCATTATTTAGTGGCCGCTGCTATGGGACCTAATTACAGTTATGCATTTCTTACTGTGTCATCGAGTCTTAAAAAGTTTTTATTAGAATAAATCACTTCACTTCTCACCCACTGTCACACTCCGTGTCACACTTATTGAGCCGACCAACCTGCTCGCACCGAGTACCAAGCTTCTCCCGTTGTCATAACAGTGATGTGTTAGCGTCTCGTATTGTCGTGGAAATGATTATCTCTCTGAGCGAGCGGCCCCAGCTCCTGTGTGAAGGAGAAGCAAAGATTAAATGAGGGAGAAGTAAACAGTGGATCTGCAGATTTTCAGATGTAGCGATGTAATGAAAGAGCAGCTTCATATTGACTCAGATGGTTGTAGGAGGGAGCAGAGGACGGACAGAGTAACAGGAGCGTGCTGGAATGAAATGCAGACCACAGTGAGAAGGTCACACTTCATTAATGAGGCATCAAGTCAACACACAGAGGGAAATATGGGGAATTGTTGCAATTGAATGTATTTAATTCATGGTGTTCGTGTTATTTTGTCCACCCTGAATGTGTCATACTAACCACATATCACCAGCATATTACTGTACTACTGTATTAACAACACACAAGAAGACAGGGACAGTTCTTTTTCTGTACCTGGTCCTAACTGTCAGTCAAGGGTCACATCACTGGACAGTTAACACCTCCAACAGCAGCACCAACACATGTCCCCCCTGTACTTCAGGACATGTCTCTGTCCCAACACACACACTGCTGACAGTGAGGTCCATCCACCTCCTGGAAATTTAAACCAAATCTTAAAGACAATCTGTGAATATGTTTTTTTTCTGTAATTTGGGTGAAAGGACTCTTTGAAGTCTTCACAGTCTCAAATATTCAATCTATTCATTTGGCCCTGCTGACAGTGCCGAGTGTGTGTGTGTGTGTGTGTGTGTGTGTGTGTGTGTGTGTGTGTGTGTGTGTGTGTGTGTTTGTGTGTGTGTACGTGTGCATGTGTGCTGCAGGTTGGGGTTTGTTGGGCCCGTGGTGCTAATCTGCCTCTTGTTCTCTCATTGGCCGTAGTGCATCTGTGGGTGGGAGACGAGGACCAGCCCATGACCCATGACCCCGCGCTGACCCACGACCCCAACCATCTTAACAGCGACCTTAACCACCCTAACAACCATAACCTAGGCGACCCTGAGGGGCTGGATGCCCAAGCTGTAAACAAAGACTAATGGCCCAGACCGGAGCAAGGCAGGATGATGAGGATGAGGATGAAGGCGGTGATGATGAGGAGGAAGATGAGGATGAAGGATAAATGAAGGAATACACTATAACAAAAGACTTTATTTAAGATGAAAAACACATACTACCGTCAGAGTGAAGAGAAGGTGAGAACTATATGAAGGACAGTTTGGGGCTGGATTTATGTGATGGACCAAACGGCTTTTGCAAGCGTTCTTGGACACTAAGCAAAGTGACAACAATTTTCCTGTTTTGTCTCCTGTGGTCTGAATGCCCCTTGTCTTTGTTGTCTTATCTTCTACAATGTTTTTTTTTTTTCTTTTAATGAAACTACCTGTCTGAGTAGCAACTCCTTTAACTGGCCCCACAGTTTCTAAAACATTCCTTGAGCTAGAAAGGTATGTCTCTCTCTCTTTTTTTAGTTAGGACTGAAGTGTTGTGCTTAATCAAATAGGCTTTTAAAGACCTTTCTCTCCTGTAAATTGAAGACAACAGTTATTTCACAAGTCCACGGACCGCCATTATATTGTACTGGAATGTATTCTACTGTAGAATAGCAACTCAATGTTACCGGACTGTTGACGGAGACCAAGCACATTTCCTGTCAGACCAGCCACTTTGGGCTCTCCTATCAGCCGTTCTGTCTCTGTGTCCCACGGCCATGCATCACTCGGATTATGGTTGACAAAGGATAGGGGCACCACATGACAATCTACAACACAAGTTTGTTTCCAGAGATGATATTGCTGGTAGAAAAAAAAATACACATATAGCTGACCTTTGATGATGGTGGTGCTAATGATACTTGTGAAGAGGACTGAATATTCCCTAAATGTACTTACAATACTAAATCCCCTCTGCATAACCAGGCCAGTACAGGCCTTCACCCTGCCATTTGGCTTCCTTTGTCTATTTTTCTTGTTCTGTATCATCCATCACAGCAGCCATAGATGCTTAATGTACATAGAGAGATATACAGTAGTTTAAAAAAAGAAAAGCAAAAGTGAAAACAAAAGTTTTAAAAGATTCGTGACAAGGACAAGCAAACAAATGACAGTAGATTGCACAGCCACGTTCTGAAAAGGTCGGCATCCTTCTAGAGTTTGACAGAGAAGAATTCAAAAGAAAAAAAAAAAAAAGATCTGAAAAACAAACAAAAAAAAGGTAATGTGGGGGAAATGTTTCTTTCTTTATCACCCTCCAACCCTTTCGCTTCATCCCTCATGTCAACCTCAAGAACTCTAGTGTTGCAGATGTTTGTAAGATACTGCCACCGATCATTGTTGCACAGTGTTAATGACTACTGAAAATGGTTTGATGTATTTACTTTAAAATGAGAATAAAAAAGAACAAAAAACTGGGAAAAAAGACATATTGTGTATAGCCTTAGATACAAGTCATCTGTTATTGCTTCTACAAAGCTATGTAGCTGTGCTAGACTGTAGGATGTAGGGTTGATTTTATTTTTTATTTTATATGTACTGTACATTAATGCCTTCTCCATTTACTGATCAAAAAAAAAAAAAAGAAAAAGAGGAAAAAGATGACAATCGTCTCCTGTGCTGCAAACATATTTGCCCCCATATATACAGGATCCATTATGAATAGAGGGACTTTATCCTTTCTTATTTCTTTCATTTGTTTTGGTTCTCAGAAGTATTTGGCACTGTGATAGTATTATAAATCCAACCTATACAGTATAAAACTAGATAACTAACTGAACTGAAGGTGTGTGTTTGTGTGTCCCTTGGCTTTGTGAAATGTTTCTACGTCATTTTTTGTGAACCCAGAGAAAAATTCTAAGTCGGTATATACAGTCCAAATATAATACCTCCTAATTTTTCTTTTAAGTTTGACCAACCTCTATACTGTATGTGGCTTTGACAAATTGTTACCCAGATTTCTTTTGTATGCAAATCCCCTTTTGGCCTGCAGCATCGGCCCAATACTTCTTCAGCAGCAGCATGATTCTGTGCTCAAACTCCAACGCCAAGAGATTTCGCTGCAGTACAGCCTGTTTTGTTTTTTTTTCTCTTTTTTTAATTTGATTCATGTAGATTACAATTAACCATTCTTTCATTTTCAATATACCAGGAAAAGAGGGGATTTAAAACTAAAATAATAACAGCGAGACACATGAAAAGTGAGAAGCAGTGGTTGTTGGAAAATGTGACAGGGTGTTGGAAGGGAGGAATTCAGGAAATGGGGTCTGAGTGAACCAATCAGATTCATCCTGCTAGAGGCACTGTCCAATGGCTTTGACCTCTGACCCCATCTGTTTTCCAGGGGTGTAAAGATGAGAGATGAACGGCGAGAGTCTCGCCTATGAACCAGCTATAATAATGAGCATTCCACGCCACATGTTATGTACAAAAACCTGTCTTGTGAGCTGAACACTCTTTATGTTTTGCTGTATCCTCATGGCAGATGCTTCGTTTTGTAACTACTGAACTGTACTTATAATAAAAATAAAATGTATTCAAACAAAAAAAAAAAAAAAAGGATTGTCACAGAGCAACGGCCTGTTTCATGTTTTTAATTTCTTCATTTCTGACAGAGCGAGAATCAGGAAGGTGAGTGTCACTGTGCCAGGAGAAGTGGGGAAACAGTTTGGAGAGTAGTCCTTCACTTCCAATAGCAGTTATTATCTCTCAGTCAGTTTGATGGTGAAGCTTCACGGACCGTGATCACGATGTGGAATATACACAACTAAATTATTGTCTGCACCACTTTGTGTGGCCGTGAGGAAGAGGTCATAAACAGTGTGTGGATGATGGGAAACACATGAGCATGCTCTGAGTGTCCCACATGGAAATATGTAAAGGGCAGATTTGAAAATTCCATTTACAGCAAATCGCTTCCAGATCAGAGATGTGCAGTGATTATTTTACTTCTTTGTTTCCCATCCAGTTGCTACATTATGTTTTTTATCCTCTGGCCCAGTCCACATTCGACCAGATCCATATAATCTGCACAGACTATGAAACAGCTACAAAAAAGCATGTCTGTGAGTTTCAGTATCAAAGAGAAGAAAAGTATAACTTCAGGTTAGGTCCTCTGCAGACAAGTCTTGTTTTAAATGAACGTAGCACCACATGTATGAACCGCACCATAGCTACAGGTGGTGACTAGGGGGGGTGGCGAGAGTATAAACTCTGTTTGAGCAGAGACCAGGGTTCACATCCACATTTCTGTTCCTGGGTGCGTCTTATTTTGTAAACAAAACACTGTGGTTAAGGTTGGGATCATGGTTTTGGTTAAATGGAATTAAATTGAACTTTAACGTTTAAAGTAGATTATGACCTTTACCTAACATTAAGTGCCGTGAGTGCTCAAACATTACAATGAAAAAGACAGAGGATGAGACATTTAGTATGATGTCAGTGAACGTCTTACCAATTTATTTAATATCAACATTTTTGACTCACCCATTCCATATAAAGTCCAAAATATTTGTATGTATTACAAAACAATATAGTACAATCCTTATATTTATGTTTTAATTTGGGGACAAACAGGTCAGTGAGTGCAGCACCATGAATGTTCTGAAATCAGTTTTAAGCAGAAAGGCTCTCAGTAGAACACACACCTCCACCGAGGCACAAACGTCCTTTTAGATTCAATCAAGCTGCACCACATTTCACACACTCATAAATATCTGCTCCCTTATGACGTCTGATTATTTTCATCAAGCTGCATGAATTATTCTCTAGGAAATCAGTGAAAATGTTGAAATGTTCTCACAGTGTAAAAAAAACATCATAAAATCCGCCCGATCCACACCAGACTGTAATGGTCTCTTCCCTCCCCCAAACCACTTCCTTCCACAGAGTGTTGTGGAAATCCATTCAGTTGTTTTTGTGAAACAGACAAAAACACTAACCAACAAACAAACAGACGAGGGCTGAAAACATGAAGTCCTTGGTGGAGGTAAAAATAAATGTGTAGCCCCCATCAACAAGTGAATGAAGAAGCTTATAATGAAAGAAAAAAAGTTATTCCTCCTTTTTATAAAGTTTAAATCATCCCATTGTCTTCTGAAATGGAATGAGCTCAAATATTAATCAGATAATCTATGACTGCATGATGTCGTCTTGTTTATGTGTTCAGCCATGATAATTAAAACTCGTGTAGTATCAAGGTCTGCAGTTTACACTTTATTGTACTCAACATCTTTAATGAGCTATATTTAAATGCTGGGATCCACAAAAAGTATAAATATATATTGTCCCTAAAATGTAGTTCAAATTATTGAATCAAAGGAGAAGACGGGTCAGTGGCCTTGAACTCTGTTGGTCGAGGTGACAGTCAGAGGTTAGAGGTCAACGTGAGCCATTAGAATCTAATAAACACCGTGCTGATCTGTGTGTGTGAGGACACACACACACACATAAATAAGTGTTGCTGCTCCTGTATCACAGCAGTAAAGATGACAGCAACTCTCCCACCTCACATTAAAAGTTCACTCCAACACATGTGTCCTCCCCACACAGCCTCACTTCAGCTGACTCTGCTGTTCAAAGGAACCAATATTTCACGCTTTCATTGCCCCCCTCTGTCACGTGAAACCTGATCCACACTGCACTGATGGAATCCGTATTTGTGTTAACCTAACGTCAGGACCCCAAAGGCTGCTGGGCCGCTGGGAGGCTGCCTAGGTCAATGCCTGACTAATTTTTAAACGGATCAGCTGCACTGCACCAGATGTGTGTGTGTGTGTGTGTGTGTGTGTGTGTGTGTGTGTGTGTGTGTGTGTAGAGGGGGGGCTCATGCCACAAATCTGTAAAGTCTGTTCCCAATAACACTCACATCCGGAGAAAGTAACTGTTTGACTGGTTTATATCAACACACCCACCCTCACACACACACACACACACACACGTATACATGTAACCAAAAGAAGGATGCTTCCAATGGCTAGATATGAGAAAAGAAACAATCATCACTCGCTTTGCCTGTGTGAGTCTGTGAGTGCACTATAAACTTTGTATGCATATGTGTGTGTATGAGGGGGTGTGGGCCTGCATCATGCTTTAATGTGTGTATCTATATAAACAATTGAGTAGGTGTGTGTCTCCATGTAACAGCACACATGTGTCTGATTAAAGAACACATTAGGTCACCTTTCCGGCCTGTTGTGCGTGTGTGTGCGTGCGTGCGTGTGTGTGTGTGTGTGTGTGTGTGTGTGTGTGTGTGTGTGTGTGTGTGTGTGTGTGTGTGTGTGTGTGTGTTGCTCAGCTGAGCAGTTTCAACATTTAAGCGACTCCTTTCACAGAGTGATGAACACCACTCTGCCCTTCATTTAACTTCCGCGCTCATCATTTGCTCTGTCTTTCTTTTATTTCTCTCTCTCTCTCTCTCTCTCTCTCTCTCTCTAGGATCCATTTCCCCTTGTTTCCCTCCATGGCATGTTGTGCAGCCATGTGTGTAAGCACATGTTTGTGCATGCATGCCAGGGTGTTTCATAATTGTCTGCGTGTGCGTGCGTCCACATGTGGATCAATGAGTTTGAGATGACGCTCTGCGGCGGTCGCAGCCTCTTTGCATTTCGGTTGGTCGTCAGGCAGATGGTGACCTGCAGATGAACCCATCTTTCTGCTCATTTGTTCAGCTCCCTCTAATTTACCCTCCTTTACATTAGAGTGGCTGGGTCTTGTCATGCAGCTCTGTTGTTAGGCCACTAGAGGGCGCAGCAGACCAGGTTTTGGTGCCGAGCTGGAGGCTGGAGTGTTCATCTCTTAGAAAGTTGCATGTTGCACTGCAGAGATTGTGTGTGTGTGTGTGTGTGTGTGTGTGTGTGAACCTCTTATTGTGTGAAAAAAACAACTTAAACACCAACAGAAACATTTATAAATAAATCATTTATTATCCGTCACAGTTTTATTTGTCACACTGCATTAAAGGCCTTTTAAAAACCTTTTACAAACAAAATAACTGATCAATTAAATGAAGGAGCATTAAATAATACTATTATTAATAATCAATTACTGATCAAAAACAATTATAAATCTAATTTTCCCAGCGAAATAGGGGCGTTACCATTCTCTTCAATAGGAGGGATGGAGCAGGACTCACTTTAGCAAACAGTGATGTTGTTGTGTTGTCGTTCGTTTGCTCCCTCTTCGTTGTCTGTTCTCCACTATCTTCAAATCTTCAAATCTTCTCCCGGACTGATCTGACACTTTTGTCGCTCTCTCCATCTTCTTGGTCAGAGTAAAGACTTTTTCTTTCCTTCAACTTGTCAAATCTGACCTGCTCTCAGTGCTGTTTTCAGGAGGAGGGCTGAGTAAGACTGGTTTTACACTATGTGGTATTTCTGTTAAACACAAGTTTAGAGGTGAGTAGTTAGGTTTTCTTATCACCCGTGTGTTTGTGCTGTGTGAAGGTGAATGAGTTTTCCTTTCTTTTCTATAGGTTTTAAGAAAACTATTGATTAGACTACAAAAAGTACCTAAAATCACTGCATCAGTTTTTAGACGTCATGTTTCTTTATTATTTTATTTGTAACAGAAAAACTGGGTTAGTTTTGTTGAAAGCGTCGTGACAGTGGATTAATGAATACACTGCAAATGAAAGACTTGATTTCAAAAATAGTAATTGATTTTTTACAAAATATAAAATGTACAGCACAAATGTGACATAATCAATAAGTGATTAATTCATAAAAAATAAAAATAAATCCTGATTCAAAAAGCCCAAATGTGAGAAAATGTAGTCAGCAGTTCTCACTGTTGTCTAATCCCTTTATCACAGAACCATGAATAAATGAATCAGAGAAGTATTCAGTAGTGTGATCAATAAGGGAAAATAACCGAGTCACAGACCTGATTTTCAGCAGATCGTATACTAACAAATGCTAATGTGACAGCTTGTCCCCTCATTCTCATGCATCCTTCTGTTTCCTGCTCAGCATCTGTGCTTATGTATGTGGGTGTGTGTAACGTCTGCGTGTGAGTCAGTGTGGGCCCAGCAAAGTGTGTGTTTTCCTGAGTGTGCGCTGTACGCGGGGCGAGTGTCCTGTGGCCTCCCTGTTCTTCTCCCCGGCTCTTATGAATCGATGATCATGTGGTGTAAGGGAGATAGATGGCCCCCAGCTCCATCTTGTCTCCTCTAATTGTAAAATATTAGTTACATTAGACTCTGGCCCATGATTAATGGAACTTATTTGGAAGGTGGACTCTCACTCACACACACATGCTTTCTTGTTCTCTCTCTTGGTTACCACCGGTCTCCAAAGTCTCTTCCTGAAAGAATTGAGTGATTTCGCTTAAAGCAGACAAATAGGCTTCCCCTGGTAAAGAAAGTGAAGGCAGAAAGAGGAAAGTCAGGAAAGAAAGAAGAGGAGGAGGACGAGGAGAGGAAATAAAGAGGGGAGATAAAAAAGAGGGGAGAGCTTATGAAAGGGGATAAATAACAGCTCTAAAGGGAGAGGTCTTAAAAAGTTGTGGTGGTTGGATGTGAAGGGATTTAAGCTCCTTGGTAGATAATTCAGAGTTAGATTATTCTGCACGCAGGATCCCATTCTAAAAATGCAAAACATGATCGAGTCCTGATCGTGTTTACAGGCTGATCTCTGTGAAAAAGAGTTATTCTTGTCTAATGCAGATGTTACCTGCCTCGCAAAAAACAAAAACAGAAAAAAAACAGCACCTGGAGACGAGTTGATAAGTTCAGACGGAGAAAGTTTCTGCAGCTCCGTGGCACAGGAGCAGTTTTCCTGTGGTCTAGTGCATTTTTCAATCACCCGCAATGCGCACACACACACACACACACACACACACACACACACACACACACACACACACACACACACACACACACACAGACATAGTTATTCACTCATTAATTCATACATGGAAGAAACATAAAGACACAGATAGGCATGATTAAAATGATGGTGACATTTTTATTTAACAATTCCTTGATCCCATTTGCACAAATTACGAATCCTCGATTAGCACCTGGTCGAGACAGTGTGACGAACACACACAGACACACACGCACACACACACACGCACACACACACACACACACACACACACACACACACACACACACACACACACACACACACACACACACACCCAGCACTTTAGTCTGTGTGTTTATAAGACTTGCTGTTCTTCAGCTGCAGCTCTGCTCATTACAACTTCTACCAGCACAACACAACAGACCCACGATCAGCATGAATCTGCTTCCTGCCCATCTGTGTGTCCGTGCACAGAAAATCCCCCTCAAACTTCAGCATTCAGTGGTTTCACAATATCTTACAATGTCCTCGTTGTGGAGACCGATACTTCAGACAAACAAAACAAGTACAATCTTGTGGTTTTATAATTTTATCAATAAAGTTTTTCGTCTGTAACAAGAGGAGGGAAATTAACAAGGGGGACAATTTATTTTATTTGTCAAACACACATGTATTGATTTACTTTCTTTGACTGACTTGATTCCTGTTGGCCCGTCTCAACAAAGACTAAACAAAATCAAATGACTTACTTCATATTCAGAAAGATCTGTCTTCCAATAGGACCAAAGTGATATAGGGACTAATAGATAAATAGAGTAGTTACAGTGTCAGTCCTGGTTGGATGTTTTATTCCAGACATTGTGTCTGTTTTACAGAAAACAGTGTTCTCTGCAAAAGTTTGGCCTTTATCTTTCTCCCTGCTCCATAAAACTAAAACATCAACAAAGAAATGTGCTACACATACAGCAGGGTCCATCTAGTTCCATAAGCAGTTTGTTATTTTACCTGCTACGTTACAGATGTCTCGTCACATTCACACGACATATTTACATGTGGCAGCTGGACTCCTACTGCAGGCAGGGCCACACTGTGCGCAGGTTACTCCCCTTCCACAAATCTTAACTTTTACACTGAACCACAGGGACGTCTGTGTGGTCAACAGGTTACAGATGCTCCTTTGTCCTTCTAAACGGCATCATATGATTATCATGTGAGCACTGAGCATAGCTCCTGTGTACTTCAGTATCTGATCCTCCATCCACATGTGCTGTGCAGAGATTATATACAGACAGACCACATGTGTAGACAGGCACCAACAGTGGTGGTATTCAGATAGAAAACTAGCAATAGTACTATGAAGAACTACTCAATGACAAGTAAATAAAGATACATTAGTAAAATCGAATAAAGTACAAAATAATAACAATAAGACTAAAACTTCCCAAGTTATAAAACCAGAGATCTGTCAGAGTTTTATCGTAACATTAGTAGATTTAGTGAAGCAGCACTTTAATGTCACAAACACAGATTCAAAGTGAACCTAAATAACTGTTTTATAAGTTGGGTAGTTTAATCTACACAAATATTTTATAATGTACAAAATTACATGTTTTGTGATGCAAACTGAGCATAAAGTAGTTGTCAGATATAGGTCATGGACCAGACATGTACCAAACAAACACACTCACTTTGAAAGATTCTGTTTCATCACACGCCTGTTGTTTGGTCTTTACTGTAGGTGTGTTTTCTTCTCAGTCTTTACACAACCTTGATAAATCCAACATAGCTTGAAAGCTCTGTCTCCTGATTCTATCTGTGCAAAACAGTTCAGGGTCCTCACATAAATATATATATATATATATATATATATATATATATATTGGGACCATGTTAATGTTCCTGTAACTATGTCTCTTATACTCATTCTGACTTTGTGGGTGTACAATATGAGGGGTTTCTTGTCTGTCTGTAATCAAACTGTATTGTTTTTATTTTACATTAAGTTGATCTCTAGACCAGCTCTGGGGCCCCTGAGGCCTTTAGTTCACTTAATTTATATATATATATATATATATATATATATATATATAATGCATATTGTTCAATTCTTGATTAGCAGTAACCCCCCCTCTCTGTTGGGTTTCCTATGGCAAAGTGCTGAGCGGCTGGTGTTTTGCTCTGCGCTTTCTAACTGTTTCTCAAACTTTTGGCTGTTATCGCTGTGTTCCGAGGTCAGAGGAAGTTCATGATGATTAATGCAGCAGAGCAGCCGATGCTCTTTGTGTCAGAATGTGAGTGAGAGGCAGGTGGCCGGCATATCTATCAACCCCCCACTGCACCCCCTCTTTTCCTTTTTTCTTTCTTGTTATTGCTGAGAAACACTGATGACAGCCTTTGCACACACACACACACACACACACACACACACACACACACACACACACACACACACACACACACACACACACATACACACACACACACACACACACACACACACACACAAACACATGCACATACACACACGTTCAGTTGCATCCATTATCTGTGTACAGTGACAGGTCAGCAGCAGATTGTGCATCCCTCAGTTCAGCAGGGACTCTGAGGAAACATAAGGCAAAGTTAGGGATCTAGTCCGTACACACATGCACGTGTGCGTGCACACACACACTCTCACACACACACTGAAAATACTGAAAATGATGGCTGACTGAGTGAGGGAGTGAGCGCACATGGATGAGTGAGTAGATGATTGAAGGAAAACATGGCTAAGCAAGCAAATAAGTAAATGGGTGAAAATGTGAGTGAGTGAGTGAGTGAGCGAGCGAGGGAGCGAGAATAGGAAAATTGTGTAAGTAATGGAATGTTGTAGCTTTCAACTGGGGTCTTGTTTACCTTGTGTCCATATGAAGACCCCCTCTTGTGTATCCTTGACCTTGAACCTCGGAATCTCCTGAAAGCTCCCTGTGCACAACTGTCACATGTCATTTTCAAAAACTTTAGCAAGTTTAGTAATTTTAGTATATGTTTGAGGATTGTTAATATTCTTCAGACTGAATTAAATGATTGATTGTGTCTTTTACAGTCCTGTGAAGTCCACAGACAGGAAGAGGATTTCAACAAATAGTGTTTCTGAAAGAACTTACCAAACCTACCTTTACCACAGCTTGAATACCAAACAAAGTAGCTAACCACTGTGAGTGAGTGAGGCAGAGCTAGAAAATATGTTTAAGAAAGTGAATGAGTGAATGAGTCAGTCAGTAAGGGATGAGGATGAGAAATTGTGAGGCATTGATAGAGAAAGTTAGAGTGAGAAGCAGTGAGTGAGTGAGTGAGAGAGTGAGGGAATCAACATTTGAGCACCAGCATAAAAAGAAAGAACAAACGGACGACTCCAGAAAAGAGAAGTGAAAATAGAACAAGAGATGAAGACAGAAAGGAAGGAGCAGCTATTTTAGGTTCTTATTAACAGGTCCTACTGGTACAGCAATTAATAATCTAGTTCAGTATTTAACATGGGACCTGGTCCCTGGTGGGGACGTTTTAGAAAGCTTTGATGCTGAAAGAGTTCCTTCCCCCTCCACCCCTCTCCCCCCACAGTTCCTCTCCTCTCCTTAAGTGCCTCCCCTGGTGTTATTTGTGTGTTGGTTTTCTTTAGTTAAGCTTAGAAACAGACCAAATTGTTATTCCCCAAACTTCAGGCCAATTTTCCATCAACACGCCAGCTCGTTGAGGGAAATGCTCTTAATTCATAAGAGGAAGTCGAGAGAAGGATAAATTCCCTTCAGGCTGTTTGAAGTAATGTAAATGTATTTATTTTTGGAGGGGGTTGGGGCTGGTAAAAACAATCTCCCCTCTATGTGTGCAGTGTTTCCTGTGTCAGTTGGTGCCACACAACCCCAATTACAATTTCCATCCCAATACGTGACAGTTGACACGATGTTCTTTCACTGTCGACACAGCCGTCGGTGGCCAATAGGGTTTAGTATCTTGCCCAAGGACACTTAGAGGTCGTCCACTACCTTCTGTTCAGTGGACGACCCACTCTACCTCATGGGCCTCAGCTGACACAGTGTTACAGTGCACCACCTCTTCTGTGTCTGCTTCAGCTTCCTTCAGCTCCTCTGCAGTCACATGGTTTTGCAGATAATGCAGCAGGGAAATGTTCAGTCTTACAGATCTTGTCTTGGATTCAATAGTTCAATCTCTTGTTGACATTTCTTACAGTGACATTTTCAAACTAAAAGTGCTGTAATGTATTTTCATAAGCCTCCTCTGCTTTGTGGGCATCAATTAGCTCCATTTTCAGATTCTCAGTCAGTTGCTAAGAGAAGCCCACAGTTGTTAAGTGTTACAGGTTTGTAGAGTCAGAGAATTTATTTATCATCTGAGTAACTGTCATCAGCTGATAATTCCTAATGACAATTCTCCACCATGCCTTATGAGTCCTAATGAGTCAATTAAGGCTTCACAAGTAAATTAAGTGTTTAACAAGTAGAAGGGTACATGTGCCTTTGCACGTGTCATAGTTGAAAAGATCCTTAACATTTGGAAAGAATAATATTTAAAGTCTGCAGGGTCTGCATTTCTGTTCTTTAACTTCCAAATGAAACTAAAATAATATAAAAAATATATCTAATAATGTCATTTATAAATATGTAACTCGCCCCAGGATGCCCCCAAACATTTGCATACAGTTTTTCATATTTTCAGTGCAGAGTTGGGAGAAAAACAAAACCTGAATGGTAATAATTATGAATATTGTTGACACTGACCTGGTCACCTGATAGCACATCTCCTTATTCGGATCAAAAGCTGCAGCACCACTGTTTACAGCGTGTGGCAGACTCAAATCTCCAATCCATGGAGGAATCACTCACAACTCCACATAATCATCTGATTCTAACTTTTTTTATCATCATAGAAATATTATTGTATGGCCCAATAAAATCTCTCATTATATTTCCATTACTCCCTTTTTCCTGGACCAGTAACAATTACACACCATTTAAATAGAGGCCGTTTCATGCTTTATTATTAAATTAATCTAGGTACACTGGTAAAATAAGTTAGTTTTACATTTTGAGAGTAACTAAACTTAGGTACATACAGTCTGTATGAGAAATATAAATCTCAGCATTAAACAGTATAAGATATCACCTATTTTAAACATGTTTTAATTTAGCCCCACCCACCTCGCTTTAAAATTTGAGTTCAGCTATTTCTGTGACACATAACCACACACAACACGTTTAACCACATACGTGCATGCAGCCTATTGGACAGATGGTTTAGCACATTTAATTACTCACACCTTCTGTGAATCTCTGCCTTCAACCTCTATATTACACTGACAGAGCTCTACTTTACCTGATGTCCTCTCACTTTGTCTCACTGAACAGATTTAGTTCTAAGTGTTTACTTCAAGGTCTTACTGAAGCTTGTGTGTTGTTCCTCAGCCGTGAGTCACTTTGAATAAACAGTGCATAAATGTCCATAAATAGTTCATGCTCTACACATGCTTGCGTTGTATTTAAACGTGTATCCTATTGTCTACTGTACAAGATGTGTAAATGAATGTATGTGCGTGCACAGAATTCAAAACACAGAGAAGTTGTGCTCCTGCACTAACACACACACATCAAACCACCAACCAAAGCTGATGGACTGATCACGCTTCACACCCACAAACACACATTTACACACTGGAGAAGCAACAATGCACAAAGTAAAACACAAGGAATGTTTAAGGTGCACATGTGCAAACCCAATGCACACACACATACAGAGACACACACACATAGTGAGGGACATAAAGACCAGGAACAGCGTGTTGGCATCCAACCAGAAGCAGCCGTCCTTAAATGCCATTTGATGCCAGCACCGCCATCTGTTGCAGTCTTAAGATAGCTCTTCCCACAAGACGCAGAGGAGACCACACTTTCCTGAGATTCATGGTGTGTTTTTCACATATGGCCACAACCCATTCAATGTAAGAGCAGTTTGGGTAAGTTACAACTTCGGCTCAATAACTGCTCGGCCTCATGTCCTTCCTGACACTGCTCCCTGTCACTTCACATCAGACACAAAGCCAAACGAAAGAGAAAAACTCTTCTGATTCAAGCTGGAGAAAGACATGTTTTCTCAGATACAACTGCTAATACTCTACTTGAACTGTGAGCTCAAAATAATACCCATGAATTATTGTAGTTTGAAATCTACATGTTTCTGAAATTATGCCTAGACTCATGATGAAGACTTCCCTCTTCATTAGATGAATAGATTACTAAATAACAGTGAAATAAAAAAAAAGATCTGGACAACAGAAGAGGAAGAGAAGGATTTGGGATGTGACAAGAGTGTGTGTGTGTGTGTGTGTGTGTGTGTGTGTGTGTGTGTGTGTGTGTGTGTGTGTGTGTGTGTGCTTACAGCGAATTAGGGGGGTTGGGTGAGGAGTGTTGTGTGTGACAGGTGAAACATGGGCAAGGCTTTGGCACTAGTTTGATACCCCCACCCACACACACACACACACACACACACACACACACACTGAATCCTTTCCTCTAGCCCTCCTCCCCACTTCCTCAGCCCTTTTCCCTCTGATCTCCCCGCAGAGGACCTGAGGGGGTTAATTAACAGGCTTAGATAATACCACACTAATGAAAACAAGACCACTGTTTCTCCCCTCTCTTCCTGTTTGTCTCGTTCTCTTTTTCTCCCCGTCTTTATTCCTCTATCTATGTACTGTATCTCTTTCCCTCCCTTCTTTCACTCTTTAAGGCTTTTAAACATGGCAACCCACCCAGTGTCTGGAAACTTAATAAAGACAAAAAGGACAAACGACTTTAATAAAGCAAAGTACAAATGCAAAACACAGATTGTACAATGTGTAGCACGAGTACGTGGGGAAAAATAATCCGAAATGAGAGGAAATGAGAAGGTCATTAGTTGATAAAAACATCAGTATTGGATTATTCTGTGTTGTTGCCATCTGTGGTTGGAGTTATATTGTAGTTATGACCCATAAAATATGGTTATGGTATTTTTAACACTCGGTTGGGTTATTGGCAAACAAACCTATTGGTTACTAATCGGGAAGGATCATGGGTAATATAAAGACAAGCCTTCATTGCAGGTTTGTGATGGGGAACAAACTCCGGTCTCCAGTATCAGGGTCAAAACTGCTTATGACCATTCACCACCCTTACTTTCCACATGAATACCTATAGGGCACACCAGCTCCTGCATATGGCCACTGGCAAGTAACTCTTTAGGCATAAATCATCCCATATCAATATGATATATGGATAGTTAGTGTTAGCAGGTCAGGTTTCAAGCTCCTGATTGATTGAAATATTGCAAGAAAAAGAAGTGGAAGCAGCTCACAGGATAGCTTGTAGGACCTTCATTAATAAAACCAGAATGATATTAAACTTGCAAAATGAACATAGTGAAAAGGTTCATTTACTTTCTCCATTCAAACAGAAAACACATAGGTGGTGACAACATATGTGTCATAAGAACTCTCTAGTTCGCTCCCTAAATTGCAATGTGAAACCAAAAGTAACCCGATCAAATGTATCAGGTAGATGAAACAAGAAAGAACAAACTTCATTTGAAAGAATGCTGGTGAACGTGGTGCTGCATGTAAGCTGCTTTGGTTACTGCCACAGACCAGAGGACATGGATTAATGAAGGCAGGTTTGGCCCTTCACGGTGGCTGGACATGTGGATTGTTAAATGCCTCTGTGTGTGTGTGTGTGTGTGTGTGTGTGTGTGTGTTTGTGTGTGTGTGTGTGTGTGTAAAAAAAAAGACAGAAAGAAAGCGAGACACAGAGTCTCTTTAATTTTTAATCCATAACAAAGTATTGCCTGTGTGTTTCTAAGTTGCTCTGCAGAAGTCAATTTCAATCTCAACACTAACTCAAGTTTATACATCCCATCTAAACTTCTTTCAAGCCGTTGAATTCAAATCACAGCCTCTCTCTCTCTCTTCTTTATGTGAACATCTCCCCAGAGATACCACCGAGCTTGATATGTATTTATTTAGTCCATGGAGGCAAACAGTATGGAGGGGAAACAAACAAACAAACAAAAAGAGAAAAAGTTGAATTGTTTGGGGGCATTACTCACTCTCCCTAAGTGTAAAATGGGATGAGATATTCTGCCTCTCGGACTTAACGTAATGTAAGAGAGTGTGAAATTAAACTGCACCCAAATAAAAGCAGCCCTTCATTGTGTGCCGCCGACTAGCTTATCTGGAAATTCAGACAACTGGAACATCCAAAGCCTCCAAACTTGTAGCAATCTCCTTTGTCTGGCTCCGAAGCAAACAATGTAATATCAGAAAGCCGGAGAGGCTCCAAAGCCTGTGTCAGATTGCCAAACACAAAGTAGCTGCTTCCATGCATCCTGCGTTGCCTCGCTGCATCCTCGCGGCACACCTCTGTGTGTGTGTGTTTGTGTGTCTGTCTTTATACGCCATAAGTAGCCTGTGTACTCTCTCCTGCTAACCCCGTGTGGATGCCAGTGAGTGCTTCAAATGGAATGTTTCCTCTTTAATTCCTGGCCTCTTACCTATTTATATTCCCTGCACCTACCCCCGTGCCTCTTTTAAACCCCCCCATGTTAATTTGATTTAGAGCTTCTCAAATTGAATAAAAGATAAAGAAAAGAAAAAAAAGACGGGACCTGCAAATGTACTGTTATTAATAACCTAAAGTACTAGATGGGGCTCACACACTCCCTTCATTCTGCCGTCCCACTTCCTCCCTCCCTCCCTCCCTCCCTCCTTCTCCATTTTGCCCTCTCTGCCTGTCTGTGAGTGAGTGAACTAAGTGAAGTGGGTTATGATGGCGGTGTAATCGGCATCCCTCAAACAAACGGCTGGTGCTATTAAGGGCCATTGTGTTTGCTGCGGTGATGATCAGATTCAATCTAGGGAGAACATTTTGTGCTGGAGCTGTGGCAAGGTGGGGAGATAGAGAAAAATACCGTGGCTCCTTCTGCACTGCTATTGTGTTCAGGGGACGAGATGTATGCACGCTTTTCATAAGATGCATATCGACTCGGGGAGCTGCAAAAGTTTAGTTCAGATGAATTTGCGAGAGCTGACTGGCTGCACAAAGTGAGGCCAGTTATTAAGTGTTGGGTAATGTTTTCAGGATGTGTTTGTATCAATAAGGAGCTGGAGCAGTGCGGCTGGGCTGGTGCAGATGAGAGAATCGCTCTTCCTCTTCTCTGTGTCCTCAGATTTACCCTCTTCCCCCGGTCTCTGTCTCTCAGTCATGTTGTTAACACACAAGAGCCAGTGGAAGCCTGATGGCCTGAAGTGCTGGAGGTTCAAGTTAGGGTTAGAAGGGTTAGAGGTTTGAATACGTCAGCCAGTGGCTTTTTATATGCAATTGGCCTTTAGAGGTAAGTGTGAATGAGTGGTGTACTCCAGTCAGATGACTATTATGATAGTGTAGAATTAATACATTTGATACTGAATTAATTAACTTGGTCACTGCCCACAAGGAAGCGGGGCGCTCACCACAGCAGAGATTTGGAGGTACCCCCCCCCCTCCCCCCCCCGATGGCAACACAGACTCAGAGCCTACAGCTGAAGATGTGGAGTTTTTGAAATGCTTTATTAGCAGCAGCAGCACAGACAGCAGTGGTGGCCTGTGACACAAGGCTTTCAGGTGAGCAGGGTGCCAGCAGGTGGTGGGCACGTCAAAACACAACAAGTGACTTACAGAACTACAGGGAAACTTTGTCATCAGTCTTTGAAGTCATCATGGCAGAAAACATCATTTCATCCGTTAAAAAGAGTAATTTACCAGGACTGTGCATTGTGTGTGTGTGTGCAGCTGTTTCTTTTGTTTACATTGAAATCTCTTGAGGTCCTCATTCACTGAATAAAAAAGTATTTAATTTTTTCCTGTAAAATAAAACAGGGTTGATTTCCATGTGAATTTAATAAGATGTGTCATGAAGAGTTTTACTGACACATGGTTGTGCTGCTTTAAAAAAAGTCCATAAACTCTGCTCTCAGCCCTTTAAAGACGAAAGGTCCTGTGTGAAGTCTTCACCGCTCATATGGAGCAACGTTTCAGTGAGTGAGTCCCGTTGTGTCGTCAACTTGTGGACAACAACACGGTGCAAAACAAGCAATAACGTGCCAACAAAATACAGAGAGCCTGTTAACAATGGATGTAAATGATCTGTGTCAAACTTTAAAAAAGTGTAAAAGTCTTGTTTAATGCATTCAACACATTTGTTAGGCCTCAAGGATACACAACAGGTGACAAACTCTAATAAGTGAATAAGAAAACCCCACAGCGGGTTTTTAAAACAGTCTCTGTAGCGTTAATATTATTTTTACAAGGCAAGTAACATCTGGCTGTTGACCCAAACCCTAACTGATCTGTGCAGTAAATTACATTGTTGGTATTGGTTAGATTCCAGTGCTGGTAACTCCAAGCGGCTCTTAATCCTCTTAATGTTCTCATGTTGTGAACCTGTAACCAAAGAGGTACCAGCCCCCCACTCTATTGACCCAGGCCCTAGTGTGTGTTCATCTGCTTACACGCTACATAGAGAGAAACCTCTGATTGAAAAAAATATTTTATTCCTCTGGGGTACAACTCAAGCAAATTATGCCATAGTGACACAGATAAAGATTTACCACTTTGGATTGAAATGGTTAAAATATTTTCTTTCTCTGTTTCTGTCTCCAGGCCAGAGAACATTCAAGTGCAGTTACTGCCCCTACAGTGCCTCCCAGAAGGGCAACCTGAAGACCCACGTGCTGTGTGTGCACCGCATGCCTTTCGACAACACCCAGTACCCCGACCGACGCTTCAAACGCTCCCGCACAGAGTCGGACATCCCAGATAAGAGCCCTGATCATGTCGTTGGTGGTGTTTCGTCTAATCAGCCAATGACAGAGGCAGACGGAAGACATGGGAGTAACTTTGGGCCATTTGCCGGAGAGGCCTCATCTTGTGACCACGAGTGAAACCACCAGGGGCTGAGTTGGGTGATGACATCAGGAGGGAGGTTTGAGTCTGTGTTGGACAATGCATTTATCTCATGTTAGCATCATAGCCACACACTGCCCAATGCACCTTGACCATGACAATACAAAGAGATTAACTAATGTCTGTGGGACAGCAGTGAGTTACACTTTCTACATTGTAAACACATACAAAATCTACACAGGTTATTATATGTCTGTGAACAGAACAGGCTGTTTTCTCCTGCCTCTTGAGCCCCTCCTCTGATTGGCTGACTGCACTTTGAGAGACACACGACCAGGCCTATCACCGGTCTCATTGACTCTCTCTGGCTGTAAACACAGCTTAAAGTCCCGTTGTTATGTTTGCAGCTATAGAAGGTGGTGGGTTCAGAGGCTGGACTGGTGCCGGCTGGGTGGGGCTGAGAGACGAGTGCAAACCCATATGACCCATACGGGGGAGGAAGTACGAAACGAGACGTTTCAATAACATATTTCTTAGAATGGACTGAGTGAAAAAGTCTGCGTAGTGACTGTTTTCATACTTTGAGGGTCCCTACTGACCCTCTTCAAGTAATTACGTATAGTAAAAGCCCAGAAAATGTATTTTACACAATATGGGCCCTTTAACGGAATCTTTTCAGACAAATCATAGAGGAAGGACACCATGAAGCAAGTGTGAAGTCTCATTGGAGACTTTTCTCTGAAAATAATGTTAGTATCAGAAAAATGATCCATGTGAACGATTTAGCAGAACAGTGACAGTATGGATGATGGCCAGCCTAGAACATAACACCAGCGGCTGCCATTTCCCCAGTGCGAGTGATGAGCACTTTATGAGTGTTTGTGTTGCAGGGTCAGTGTGTGTGTGTGTGTGTGTGTGTGTGTGTGTGTGTGTGTGTGTGTGTGTGTGTGTGTGTGTGTGTGTGTGGGTGGAGGGGGGGAGGCAATGGTGCCAGCCTGACTGGGGCTGCCATCGCAGAGGAAATCAATTCAACAACACACACAAACACACACACACACAGTGGTAACCCAACACTGGACGGTACGCCAGGAGGTCAAGTTGAGTCCTACCAGCTGGCCGGAGCCCCTTCGAGTCACTTCCCTCCTCTTCTCCATCCTTCCTTTCACTCTCACTCTTTCTAATATGAGCCTCCAGTAGAATGGCCTGGGAAGTACAACACAAATCAATCAGCGGCATATTTCAAGCGTCCATTAGCCAACGTTAAGGCTCGTTCTGCTCTGGTTTTGGCAATGTCAATGTCTGGACGTCACCTTACAGGCTCCACATGGGAGAAGGACGGGGAGTTTGAGCTGATTGTGCTTTAGCTTGAGCCCCTTCATGATGACAGATGAGCGTTTTGCACATCAAAGGAGCTGGACTGTGCTGCGGGGGATTTTTCTACATGTGCTTTAGAAGGAAAGAGCGGATATAAGCAGCTGCATCTGCACAGTAGATAGGTGTGTGGCGTCTTAGCTAACAGATCTCACATGAAGAGTTTGACAGAGACATTGTGGCATCAAGGCAGAAAAAAAAACAGGATTCATCTCCGGCTCTTGAAAAGCTGCAACACATGTTTGGACATGATGTAAAATTTGATAATCATTCACTTTACCCTGATTTATGTCTCTCTTATACTACCTATCTATATTACAAAAGTTGTGTGTTTATTTTCAAAGGAAGCATTCTTTTTTGAGTGTGTATAGAAGTGTTTTACTTTAATCATATGGGTTTTCTTCCTGAGGGCGGAAAAGTAACATAAAACATTGCAAAAAAAGAATGTTTGATCTCGTAAAATCACGCGTGACTGTTTTAAGGGCAGAAAAGTATCAATGTTGATTGTACAACTGTTAGCTACTGGGCAGGGAGAATGAGAAAGTATAGGGCTCTGTGTTGTGTTGGTGGCAGTGGGTCGGGGGGGCTGGGTGTTGTTAATGTTTTTCTGATAAAGAGAAATGATCCGTACTTTAAGAAAGTCAATATCTTCCCACACAAACACACACATGCAGCAGAGGGGAGGGCTAAACGCTTAAAGCCCATTGGGGCCTTAGTGGCACAGCTCTGCCAGAGGGAGTGCAACACAATGTACACTCACACACAAACACACACATCAACAACAACAACAGGGTCAGAAATACAATCCTCCTGCATTCAAGGAGGGGAAAGTGGGAAAGAAAGTGAGCAGAAGTGTAGGTTGGAAAAGGGGGAGAGAAGAAGAAAAAGAGAAAAAGTATGTGCACAAGGTTGATAGAATGTGTTCAGTATTTTGTTGGACTGCTGTAATTATGGTTTTAATTGTGTCACTACAACTTAAACAGTTTTGACCTGACAGAAAACAACAGTATTTGCAGTCATTTTGTTTTTTTGTTTTTTAGTAGCTAACAGGAGAATAGTTCTCACTGCCTTAACTGAGTGTGTAGGGTCTTTTCCCAAATCACCCTGAGAAATCCAGATAACCTGATGTAGTATAAGCTATAGATTTCAATGCACTACTTTATTCTTGTTGGCTGTGGCTTGCTTTTTCTGGACATATGTACGTGTGTGTGTGTGTATGTGTAGTGAACATTTACGTATATTAGCAAAAAACTAAACCTGGGGAAGAAAAGTTTTCAGAAAAAATACACATTCCATTTTGTTTGGCACCAGTATCCTGGCTTTTCCAGCTTAGTAAAGCATGTGAATCTGTATGTTTTCATCATCTCCTTCAGATGAGGCAATACATATATTTTAGTTTCAACACTGGAGAACGCCATTTGTTGTCTTTCCTCTGCGACTTGTACTCTTTGTCCATCCCTCAGAACGTATTGCCATTTCCCCCCCTGCTGTAATCCCAAAATAATCCATTCCATTGTCCCCATTCTGTTTGATCCCCGTCAAGCTTCCTATTGAAGTAGGACATTCCGTTTTCTCAATTATAATCACTGGTGCTCAAAAAAAGGGAAAACAGTAACCATGCCCATTGACTGTAGCCTGCAGTGGATTCTGTAGTATGCAACGTGTGTCCAAATATTGTCCACATTCCTAAATGAAGAAGATGTCTATAGCCTATGGAAGGAAAAGTTAGGAGAGGGGTTTTGTTGCATACGTGCTCATTTTAACAGTATATAGCTTTGTATTTAAAAGAACAATATCCTTGGTGATTATTTATTACTGCATATCTGTTTAACAGAAGACGAAATCTTTCATTAAAGAGGTGTGTCAAACATTTGACTGTTTTCTCTTTTTGCATTCTACACGTTCTGATGTACTTTGAAGCCAGTTTGAAGATTTATCCAGTCTTTAGATTTTTTCCTGCAATAAAACCACTTCCTCTGGGAAACACTTTCTAAATGTCTGGATCCCTTCACAGCATCCAGCTCAACTACTCCACTGAGGAAGAGGAGCCATTATGGCTGTGAGGTGACTGCTGTGACTAATTCTGTCTTAATGTGTAACTATGATATTTTCTATGATAAAGTAAAAAATAAGAATTCAGAATGATCTTTGCTTTTAAATACTTGGTCTTGTACTGCGTCCACACCAAAAGTGATGGAAATGTTCTTGTTGCGTGATTAGTGCACTTCTTGCTGCAGGATAGTTTAGGTTTATTCCTGTTACGCTTGATTCGCGTGAGAAACAGGAATAAACACAATCACCTGTTTTCCTCTGGACAAGAGGAGAGGCGGACCACTGACTGAAGTGACTACAGTTGCTGCTGTGTACCTGTTGTGGAAACACTGGGGGAAGCCTGTAGAAGAGAGGAGATTGGAAGTCCTGGCTGAAGTTACTACACCTGACGCATTGTAAAGAAGCCACAAGACCACAAGTCCACCCGAGAGAGCACAAACCTTTGGGAATTTCACCAGCTATTCAAGGAGCTGGTTCAGGATAAATGTGGTTTCAAGCCCAACCTGGGCCTGACCAGTGGCCTCAAGTTGTTGTTGTTCAACCTCTAGCCCAGGTCGGTGCCAGGATCTGATCTCAGTCCAGTGAGTTTCACTATCAACGTTGATGGGCTTTCAAGACATCGCGTCATGCTACTTTTTTGCGCAAGTAATAGTGTTTAAACTCCAGTGACAGACGTAAACCTGTCACCACAGGTGGAGAAAGGGAATGTCATTCGTTTTTCATGTGCTTGGTCATCCAGCGAAGGATCACCAAAGTTATTGGAACCTCAAACAAAGGAAAACCATGAGTTTGTTAATAGGGTTGTTGTCTCCTCATATTTTTGTATCTTCTGGAAGCTTGAGTGAGCTTTAAGTCATGTAATTTCTGTATGTCAGCATTTATGTGCTTCCTTTGGCTTTTTCCCCCTTTCCCAAATAAAAAACCAACAGTTTTGCAATGTTTAAGGTATTACTTTTCCAAATTTATAGCATTTGCATTAATATACAATTATTAATCATGCAAATAGGTGAAAATGCAGAGACAAAACAGCTGAATGGAGACTCATTTCATGAACAGTCGTTTGTTCTGATATCAAATGAGGAACTGAATCTTTCTAACTGAGAAACCTAAAATCAAAAACCATGAATGACATTTAACAAACTAAAAGCTCAGTTAACTCACATTTAAGACAGCAGGGGAACTTGTGTTTTTAAGTTGAGCAAACTTAAAAAACGATTTCCAGAATACTCTGTAACTGTTGCAATATATTAACAAAATGCATGAAATATATCCACAGCCACCATGAAATCAATGTGTCATGTTGTGCATTTGTCAAACACTTAAAAATGTGTTTTTCTTTTTCCCATCAGTTTGGTCATCTTTTCAAGTGTCAGTGCATCTTTGTTTGCTTTACCAGAAGCAATTCAGCACACACAGGAATGTTGAAAGCGAGATTTAAAATATAAAAATTAAATTCTGTGGTGTATTTTTGCTGTGTAAAGATTTCAATTTGAAATGGATATGCATGCATTTCAAAAGGGGTGAATGTTCATATGAAATGCCTTGCAAAGTGTAAGGTGTGAGGGGCAATGTAAATGCAAAGCGAGATAAACTGTGGAAAAAATAAAAACCTATGAAAGGACAAAAACAGGGAAAAAGCCAAAGCAGCAGCTGGATTTGAAATGTTGTTCCCAGGATGAGCACTTTTTACTGTTAATAGAGAAATAGAGTGTGTGGCATATTTAATGGGTATTGTTTTTATTGTACAGCACTGAATAATTAACTGGGAAGCTGCATGTCACATAGATTTATCTTTTAATTAAAATATCGTGGCTCACACATATTTGAGTGGTAGTCCAAATAAATGCAATATCCAAATTTATGTTTTGTTTATCTTCCTGTTAATTATCCGGAGATTGTTCACTGACCAGCTCTACATATTCCCTCTCTCTCCCTCTTTCTCTCCCTCTCTCTCCCTCTTTCTCCTCGTAATAACCAGTCAGCTTTTATTAATTTATGGATAATTGTGGCTACAGAAATAAGGTAAATGGCATGAAACCGGCTAATTCTTATAAAGTGAGATAAATTTGTCGGGCTAGCTGATGCCTCCATCTGACAGCAATAAAGAGAGGAACATTTTTGTTATCTTTGTCTCTAGAATCATACTAATTTCCAATATCTGTTTTCCTATTAAGAGCTGAGACAAACAGAAACAACAGTGACTCCTTAAATGCATGGTACATGCAGTAGAAACAACCTCAAAGAACAATGACAACAGTGTTTAACATTTCTTAATATGCATCAGTTTATTTCTGAAATCAGAATGGGAGCCTCACTGTGTTATTAGACATTTAAAGCACAACTGACTTTCTATATCTTATATTTATAGAAATAGAAATAATTAAATATTCCATTCATTCCTTAATAAACTTGTTTTTGATGGTCACAAATGTTTCAATGAATCAATCAGATATTTTGTACAGTTCATATCACAAATCACATTTTGCGTCATATAGGGCTAAACATGCAGGCTGTCCCATGGGACTTCCTCTGCTCGTAACCCTGAACAACAGTGAGTAAAAACTACCAAAAACACAGAAACTCTAGAGAGTCACATGTGAGGGATCCCTCTCCAGGATGGACGTGCAACAGACACTGCATGTAACTGAACACATAAACAAAATAAAATGACTTACAACATTCATGAAAAAGAGGTGTATCAATGTCAAGATATGACCCATATTCAGTTTGTCTGTTATTTACGAATGTTTAAATAACATAAAATAAGTACTTTTTAAGTACCAAAAAACATTTATTATTTTCCCTACTCTCTTAATGAACAAATGTGTCTATATCAATTTTACCCAATTGGTTTGATAATGAACCTTTAGCACACACACACGTGTATATATACATTCTGTTATATATACATATGTATATACATACATATGCATATATAACAGAACCTAACAGGAGGAGTTGTCAAGTTTTCAGAGTTTTATATTTCCATCTTTTGATGTTCACCATCCAGCCATGCTTCTGAAACTTCTGAAATCTTTATGATTTAATTTTTTTCAGTTTTACTCTGAATTCATTTGAGTTTTCAGGAGCAGACTTCAACTTTCAACTCTTTCACTTTTACAACTTCATTTCTTTCAGGGAAGTAATGTTTTTCTTCAACTTAACTCTTCAACTTAACTCTACAAACATAACTCTTCAACTTTTCTCTCCTGTATATTCAGCATTTTTAGCACTACATTTTCACTAGGAGAAGCATTTTCTAGTTTTACATGTAGTCAGTTTATAACTCTGTTAAACACACTGTATGTGACAGCCAGCTGACTGTGCAGTGACAAGAGGGCCAACATTCAATAGTCACATATTCATAGTCACCAACTTATTCAGACTATTATGAGATGTGGAGTTAGCTTCAGTTTTCTTTGTGAGACTTTGGAGTGAATTATTTTGACTCTAAAGTCGGATGCATTACAGCCTGTAATGATCTCGACTTCCACCCACACCGCTGTTAGTCTCCCACTGAGTACAGCCATTAGCCTCTTTCAGACATGCAGCCTTCACATTAATGTGATGATTAATATGTCGGTGTCATGTGTGATGAGGATCCTGGTCACTTCAGTCAAAAATAGATGCTGTCACATTAACCTGCTGCAGCATAATGTAGAACATACTTATAAACACACAAATTCAGAAATATAAATGTAAATCCTATTTCCAAACATCACTGTAACTTCTGTGTTATAATAACTTTCTAATCCCTTAGAAAATCAATTGATAATCTGGAAAACATTGTGAGACAATTTTAAGTAATGGAGGAGATTCTGCTGCTGCTGCTTTAACCCTCGTGTTGTTCCTGGGTTGGATTGACCCAGAGTGTGTGTGTGTGTCTGTGTGTGTGTGTGTGTGTGTGTGCATGCGTGCGTGCGTGCGTGTGATCATACGCAAGCCCTGGCCGGTCAGGGTTAGGGTTAGGGTGACCCAAGGATTGTCATTATCCAATTCTCCTGGGGTAATTGAGACCAATGGTTGGCGACGACAGCGATAGCGACGAAGACGAAGACGAAGACGAAGACGACGACGGTGACGAAGACGAAGACCCAGTGGGTGATGCTTCTGCAGATTCTTCATCCTTGGAAGAAGAAGAAGAAGAAGAAGGACAAGACCACGGCGACACCACCACCACCACCACCACCACCGGACTCGTGGAAAGAGAGACCTTCCCGTCAAGAAACGGGGAAATAACATGGCCACTGCTCCTCCTCCTCCTCCTCCACTGCTCCTCCTCCTCCTCCTCCTCCTCCTCCTCCTCCTCTTCCTCCTCCTCTGCTGCGGCTCAAAGCGGGGTCCCCCGGGGCCCCATGATCCACGCGACGTCCCGCACCGGTGACCTAGCCTCGACGTTCCGCCTCTTCATCACACCGACGGTAGAGAACATCATCCTGGAGATGATGAATCGGGAGGGTCGTCGAAAATACGGCGACGAATGGAAAGGGATGGACGAGACCGACCTGCGCACCTACGTAGGGCTACTGATCTTGGCGAGGCGAGACGAGCCACGGACAAATTGGCGGCCGTGCGAGAGGTCTGGGACGCGTGGGTGGCGCGGCTGCCGCGCCTCTACAACCCGGGGCCCGAAGTGACCGTGAACGAGCAACTGGTTCCGTTCAGAGGTTAGTCTTTTTTTTTCTTTTTTTTTAAAAATATTATTATTATGTTATGTTATGTTATGTTATGTTATGTTATGTTATGTTAGTTATGTTAGTTATGTTATGTTATGTTATGTTATGTAGATAGCGGCTGCTAGTCCTCGTCCTCATCTCATCTCCTCTCATCTCTTCTCCTCCTGTTTTTCTCCCTAGGCCGGTGTCCGTTCCGTCAGTACATGCCCAGCAAGCCGGCGAAATACGGGATCAAGTCGTGGGTGGCCTGCGATGCGAAATCAAGCTACGCTTGGAAGATGCAAGTGTACACCGGAAAGCCGAGCGGCGGACGCCCAGAACGGAACCAGGGGTTGCGGGTAGTGCTCGATGTAACGGAGGGACTGCACGGTCGTCATGTGCAACAATTACTTCACCTCCTACGAACTCGCACGGCAGCTCCTGGAGAGGAAGCTCACCGTGGTCGGCACGGTTCGGAAGAACAAGCCCGAGCTCCCGACCGGGCTGCTCGCGGTCAAGGGAAGAGAGGTGTTCTCATCCAAGTTCGCATTCACGCCCACCGCCACTCTGGTGTCCTACATCCCAAAGAAAAACAGGAACGTGGTGCTCCTGAGCACACGGCACGCCGAGGCCGACATCAGCGACCGCGAGGACGGGAAACCGTTCATCGTCCTGGACTACAACCGCAACAAAGGTGGCGTGGACAACCTAGACAAGGTGATCGGAATGTACAGCTGCAGGAGGATGGCCGCGCGCTGGCCCCTGGTCGTCTTTCACAACATTCTCGACGTCTCTTCCTACAACGCCTTTGTGATATGGAGAGAGATCAACCCAGACTGGATGCCGGGCAAGCGTAACAAGCGGAGGGTGTTCCTAGAGCAGCTGGGAAAGGCTCTCGTGACTCCGTTCATCGCACGAAGGGAGCGCATCCCCTGTACGGAAGCGTCCGCCGCGGTTGTGAAGGCTGTAAAAGCCGCCGCCGCACAGAGAGCTCTTGACTACGACGCTCGACCCGAGTGTCCGGCCTCCTCCATAGCCCTAGCAGCAGCCCCGCTCGGGGCCAGTAAGAGGAAGAGGTGTCAGATATGCCCCAGGAAAAAGGATTGTAAAACTCACACGTGTGCCGCGGGTGTAACAAATACATCTGCAAGGGCTGCTCACTTGTCTATTGTCCTACGTGTGCGTCCTAATATGGGGTGGGCTATGTGAGGGGGCCAACACCCGGGGGAAGCAGGGACAACACAAGGGTTAAAGATGGTGGTCATTACATAAACCAATACAAATAATCAAGGACTCACCGTGATTCTATGCTGAGGAAAATTAAAACATCTTTAAAATAAAAAAAAAATTCTGGAACCGTCATTGTATTTCATTAGATTTAAGGTGGCATTCCCTTGCAAATATTCTGAACTCAACTGTGCAGAATTTTAAGATGGATAGATAGATAGACCAACAGATAGTCCAAATGACGTCATCAGCACATCCACTCACTTGCTGTTAATTCTCCGTACAATGACCTGCTCAAGTCACACATCAGAGTAACATTACATGGACTTTGCACTATGAAGCTGGCAGGGTAAATTCTGTTTCATGTCCGGTTCAACAGATTCGGACATTAGTGTTCTCACATGCGCTCCTCTGAGTAATGTCTAGATAAGTTCAGGGTTGCAGTGCATGTATGAAAGCACCCATGTACACATTCACACACTCACACATTCAGTCAGGCATTTTCTATACAGAGTCCCTTTCCAGATAAGACCATCAAAAGGCTGAGTGGTCCTGCAAATGGAATCATCTCCATTGGGATGATGCTCATCTAACACACTACCAATGTGCAAGTCAGGCTCTGCCTTTGTGTGTGTGTGTGTGTGTGTGTGTGTGTGTGTGTGTGTGTGTGTGTGTGTGTGGTGTGTGTGTTTGTGTGTGTGTGTCCAGCCTCACTATGGGATGTGGTGTTGCATCTGTCTGAGTGGATGAATGTCAGTGCTACTGGCTCTGTTACCCTGCTGACGTCTCCATTACAGTCGTCTGAGGTGGGACTTTAGCCCTGTCTGCTGTCACTCTGCTGTCACACACAAATACACACTAACACACACACAAAGGATTTTAGTGATTCATCAATTATTGATTAATTTACATAATTTTTTTAATTCATGCAAAGGTCCATGCCAAACATCATTTGAAAATATACAGGACAGGGCTGTAACCGTTATGACATGCACTCTAACACATTCCTGTAGTTTCCAGTTCAAAGCCACAAGGTGTCTGTTAAGTGCATAATAAAGGAAATTTAAACAAATTTCTTGCCTTCCGAGGAGGAAGTCACAGTGCTCACTCTGGCAGTGGAGTTGATGAACACTGCAGCACAACTCAGACTTAAAGTAACATAGTTGTCTGGCAGCTGTCAGGTTAAGCTAGCTGAAGTCACACAGCTTATGCCTTTGCTCTGGGTTTAACACAACATATAACACAACTAAATGAAAATGGCATGGAGAGAATATTAGAGCCCTAAATGTTATATTTGGTGGCAAACCCTTTTTGTGGCTCTTGTGTCTTGTCCACATAAATGCAGATATTTTGCCAATCAAACTTTTTCCTCTGAGTTTGGGTCCTCATCCACTCCCAAACTGCATGATCTTTCCTTGAAACTGGGTAACAATCCACCCCACTAATCAATGCTGGATTTAAGAGTAAAGGTTCATATATTGTCACCTTAGCTTTAGTTACTTCAGAGAATCCACTTGGTCCTATCTTCCTCAGCAAACTGTATATGTTCTCACCTAAAATTGGTGTCTTTCCCAACTAGAAGCTTCACCCCATTCCATAGATGTTCAGTTGGATAAAGATCAGGACTCTGTAATCCTGTAAGAGGAACCATGGCACAGAGCTCTCTTTGTCTTGATAATCTTCTGATTTCTCCGTACTTTGAACAGATACAGGTCTCCTTAAACCAAATGTAACAAAGCTAATCCATAGTACAGCTGAGACTCCTTGTGTCATAAACTGTGTCTCAATCATAGACCAATTAGGTCACAGTGGTGCGACTAGGCTGTCCCAATTCAAAGGCTCCTCCAAATGCAGCCAACAAATATGTCCTTCCACCCCCGAGCAACAGAGACTCCACGTGGTGGATCCTTGCTGGCCCAACATATCTCATGACTAATTGTGATTTAGCGATAAACTGTTTTTCAAAGAACAATTTATAGACCAGGTCGCTGAATTGAGAAGCAGCTCAGTATTCTTTTCTTTGTAGAGTTGATGTAACCAAAAAGCTCTAATTTTGTTACATATATAAAACAACATTCTCCCCAAGACATTGTGGCTCGTCAATGTTGTCAACATGCATTTTAGCAAACTCCAGTCAGTTTTCTACGTTTCTCTTTCAAAAGTGGGATTTTCCTGGATGATGAAGGGTATCTTGTGCTTGAAGGTCTGCTTGTTTCTGTTTTGAAGTTTTCCTTGGTTCTTCTTCCACCATCTAAACTAATCTTTGATTTAATCTCCTGCTTTTTCTTCCACATACAGTGAGGTTACCAAACACCTAAATTTATCAATAATCTTACTGCGTTCTGAAGAATATCTAACAGCTTGGAGATGGTCCTGAACCTTGACCATGCATAGCAATTACATTACATTTCATTTAGCTGACGCTTTTGTTGGGACCTGGTATTTGTGAACTACAGTTCGGCCTACATGTGTAGTCCAAGCCTGGAGCACATGTTCTTTGTTCTGGAGAAACTAGAGCAGCCAGAACTCAGTCTCCCAGGGTGCGTCAACATCACACAGAGGTGTGAAAACCGACCGGGAACACAAGTTTCAACCACTATTGGTCACTCTGGGCCCCATGAACCATGAGGTCACCAGGCCAATATAAGCGAAGTCCCCCCTTTCTTCTGTCTCTTTTCGATTCCTCTTTCTACGCAACCCTCCGAGAGGAGCCCACCTCTCTGTCTGCTCAACTTCCATTGAGGAGAGGTGCAGCTTGCAGCTCACCTCATCAAGGAAACCTCCTCCCAATCCAAGCTCTACCAACCTTCAAGGCAGCGACGCGAGCACCTGCCTTAGAACCAACAAGAGCTGCATCACACAGCAGAACCACAACAGAAGCTGCAAACCAGCAAGACAACTTCACTGGACTTCAAACAGCACATCAACTTTTTTTTCCATGGACAAGTAACACAACTGGGCTTAATAATTATACTAGGCTAAGCAAAGACTGTTTATTCGATTCCATGTGATGTTTCTAAGTTAGATTTTTGTTGCTGTGATATTTTGGTTACAAGTTATTTGAAAGTTAATGTTAGTGATGTTATGCTCTTCACAGTCTTTCTCTGCATGCATCTAGCAACTTTCTCTAATTTGGCACCAACACACATACACACGCATATCTCAGCACACCATTTTATGGTATCACGTTTAATGCATTATTGCACAACACTTTTAACCAAAGTGACTTACAATAAGTGCATTCAACCATGAGGGTACAAACCCAGAACAACAAGAATCAAGAAAGTACAATTTCTTCAAGAAAGCCAAACTACAAAGTGCTATAAGTAAGTGCCATTTAAGTGCTACTAAATTGTTAGGTTAAACTTTTATTCAAGGTATAGTCGGAAGAGGTGTGTTTTTAGTTTGCGGCGGAAGATGTGTAGACTTTCTGCTGTCCTGATGTCATTGGGGAGCTCATTCCACCATTTAGGAGCCAGGACAGCAAACAGTCGTGATTTTGTTGAGTGTTTAGCTCGCAGTGAAGGAGCAGCAAGCCGATTGGCAATGATTTTCTTCCTTATTTCATCACACAACTGTCATCTTTACATCAACCTTCTCCACCTACCTAAGTTCACTCACACTACACTGCTCCTCCGTTCCTTTACTGGTTACCAGTGGCTGCCACTTCAAGACACTAGTACTCGCGTACCGTGCTGTGAACGGATCGCGTCTACATCCAGGACATGGTCAAACCTTACACCCCAGACTGTCCACTCCGCTCTGCATCTGCCAATCGGGCTTGTTGCTCCCTCACTGCGAGCTAAACACTCAACAAAATCACAACTGTGTGCTGTCCTGGCTCCTAAATGTTGGAATGTGCTCCCCATTGACATCAGGACAGCAGAAAGTCTCCACATCTTCTTGGTTGAATGCACTTATTGTACGCGACAGACTGTTTACTTTCATGACACACCCCCTAGAAACGTCTTGCTCGAATACGGCACCTCGGAATACTACTCCCAATAGCTCCCCCATATGGCCGCACCAGCCACCAACTAATCAATATAAACAGCATATGAAAAACATTCCATCCCATTATAACTCAACTAAAATAGGCAGCGTTCCTGAACCGGTGTTAAGCATCCTTCCGCAAATCACAAATCCTGTCCATATTCCCAGTCAGCCAAAAATTGCCTCTGGGTTTTAGCATTCCACCCCTCTCCCATACATTGGGTACTTATTATATTATATTTACTAACTATAGGCCAAACAAAAAACATAAATACAGCTCTCAGCGCCCAATCACCTAATCTCTGTCGACATATCGCCCTCTGCTGGCCAGAGCGTACCTGTGCGGCTGGCCCTCCTCAATGTAAGGTCCCTCTCAAATAAGTCTTATATACTGAATGATCTTATTTCTTCATCCAATTTAGACTTGTTATTCCTAACTGAGAACTGGTTGTCTCCTGGTGATCACACACAGCTGCTAGAGCTTTGCCCACCCAACTATGAATATTTAAGCACTCCCAGGGATAAGGGCCTGGGGGGTGGCCTAGCTGTCCCATTAAGCGATGTGGGTGTAACTCTATTCAAGCCACAGGATTGATTCGGCCACGGGGCTTTGCTCATTTTCATTGGCTGTTCGTGTTGTCTGTCAAAACATGGACGGGATGAGTTATATCAACGTTATATCAATGTCTTAAATTTCTATCGAGGAAAAGTTATACCGCGATAATTATATAATATATATATATATATCCGAGTGTTTGGCTCAACTCTAGGGCTGGGCTTAATTATAATATACATATATATACAGTGCCTTGCATAAGTATTCACCCCCCTTGGACTTTTTCCCATTATGTACTGTTACTAACTGGAATTCAAATAGACTTAAATAAACTTTTTCCCGTTTGATCAACAAAACATGCATAGTACTTTGGAGGTGCAAAATAAATTTTATTGTGACACAAACAATAATGAGAACAAAAAAGTTGACATCTGTTGGGTGCATAAGTATTCACCCCCCTGTGTCAATACTTGGTAGAACCCCCTTTCGCTGCAATTACAGCTGCAAGTCTTTTGGGGTATGTCTCTACCAGCTTTGCACATCTAGAGATGGAAAGGTTAGTCCATTCTTCTTGGCAAAAAAGATGAAGCTCAGTCAGATTGGATGGAGACCGTCTGTGAACCGCAATCTTCAAGTCTTGCCATAGATTCTCTATTGGATTGAGGTCTGGGCTTTGACTGGGCCATTTTAAGACATTAACATTCTTTAATCCAAACCATTCCTTTGTAGCTCTGGCTGTATGTTTAGGGTCATTGTCCTGCTGGAAGATGAACCTCCGCCCCAGTCTCAAGTCTTTTGCAGACTGCATCAGATTTTCTTCAAGGATTTCCCTGTATTTGGCTCCATCCATCTTTCCCTCTATTCTGACCAGTTTCCCTGTACCTGCTGAAGAGAAGCATCCCCACAGCATGATGCTACCACCACCATATTTCACTGTTGGGATGGTGTGCTCAGGGTGATGGGCAGTGTTGGGTTTTCGCCACACATAGCGTTTTGCATTGAGGCCAAAAAGTTCAATTTTGGTCTCATCTGACCAGAGCACCTTCTTCCACATGTTTGCTGTGTCTCCCACATGGCTTCTGGCAAACTCCAAACGGGATTTTTTATGGATCCCTTTCAACAATGGCTTTCTTCTTGCCACTCTTCCATAAAGGCCAGATTTGTGGAGTAGACGACTAATAGTTGTCCTGTGGACAGATTCTCCCACCTCAGCTGTGGATCTCTGCAACTCCTCCAGAGTAACCATGGGCCTCCTGGTTGCTTCTCTGATTAATTTTCTCCTTGTCCGACTCTTCAGTTTGGGTGGACGGCCTCCTCTTGGTAGGTTTGCGGTTGTGCCATATTCTTTCCATTTTCTTATGATGGATTTTATGGTGCTCAGAGAGATGTTCAAAGCTCTGGATATTTTTTTATAACCTAACCCTGCTTCATATTTCTCCACAACTTTATCCCTGACCTGTTTGGTGAGCTCCTTGGTCTTCATGATGCTGTTTGTTCAGTAATGATCTCCAACAAACTCTGAGTCCGTCACAGAACAGGTGTATTTATACTGAGATTAAATTGCAGACAGGTGGACCCTATTTACTAATTATGTGACTTGCAAATGTGACTTGTGAATGCAATTGGTCGCACCAGATCTTTGTTAGGGGTTTCACAGTAAAGGGGGTGAATACATATGCACTCAACACTTTTCAGATTTTTATTTGTAAATAATTGTGAAATCCATGTAATATTTCCCCCCACTTCCAAATGATGCACTATTTTGTGTTGGTCCATTACATAAACTCACGATGAAATAAATTTTAATCTGTGGTTATACCATGACAAAATGTAGAAAAGTCCAAAGGGGGTGAATACTTATGCAAGGCACTGTATATATGTATATTATAATTAAGCCCAGCCCTAGAGTTGAGCCAAACACTCGGATGAAACGAGTATCGGGTAGGGATAATGTACTTTTACGAGCACCATCCGAGTAAAATGTGTCAATATCCGTACTCGTGATGAATGAAAATCCTCATTGTATAGCTGTGTCCACATCATTCCTTCATATGCCAGCTACACACAGAGCTCTTCCCCTACACAGATCCTATAAAAGGTTCACTGCTGCTGCGCCAGCAGTGCCACACATTACAATCATGTCGTTGTCAGGCAACTCTGTCCACAGGGATACTAACGTGTAACATCGTTATCTATGATCATATATTCTCAGCATCCACAGGCCCAGCCAGAGTTTACCACGCCCGGCTAGACGCACACGGAGCCAGTGCTCCTCTCCACAAGCCGAGTGAGTGAGTGAGGGCCAAGCGGCATGCAGGGGCTCCACAGGCCGAGTCAGAGTGCACCATGCCCTGCTAGATGCACACGGAGGGAGTGCTCCTCTCTCTCACACTCTCACACACACACCACATAATTAACATTGTGTTTTACTTTGTGTAGAAATAAAAAATACAGCACCCCCCCCAAAAAATAAACTACGACAGGTAGTAAAAAAGCCTTGTGATCAGTCACACACACAAACCTCACACTGTTTAAATGTAATTCTTAAAAGTAAACAAAAAAATGTTGAATATGAAAACTCGTTGAGTTGAGTATGTTGAGTATGAAAACCTGTATTTCTTAATATGGCATGTGTTGTGTTCATTGATTCACTGAAGTTTCTTCATGGAAGTTTATAAAAAACTCTTACTCTTTTGATCGAAAACATTGATCTGAAGCTCAATTCTAAGGCTGGGCTGTAAATAGTGTTCTAATAAACAATACATATAGAAACTTCTGATCAACCCATATCCATGTCAGGCTTAAAATAGCAACTTCCGGCTAGGGTCCCATCCACTTCCGGTTTAAACCACGCCCCCTTCCTAGTACGGATACGGATGCAGATCATTTAGTTGGTTGAACAGATACAGATACAGTTAATGGTCCCTACCCAGCCCTAATCCTGCCTGTCCCATTCTACTTAGTAACTTTTGGCAAGTTTCATTTCCTGATCTCATCAACCCTGTGTTGCACATGCGTCCGTCTTCCAGCCTTATTGACATCCTACCCACCCAGAATTATTAATTGCTCCCTTTCTTCTGGCCAAGTCCCTGATTATTTTAAGAAAGCCACCATTCAGCTTTTATCTAAAAAGCCAAATCTTGACGATCACTCCCACAAAATTATAGGCCTATTTCAGAACTCCCATTCATATCCAAAATTATTGAAAAGGTGGTTCTGACCCAACTGCTAGGTGTGTGAATGAGAATAATAACATTTTTAACAAATTAGTCAGGATTCCGCAAACGACACAGTACTGAAACCGCTCTCCTTAATATTATTAATGATTTATTGATGTCGGCCGATGCTGGTGAATATGCCGTATTACTGCTCCTTGACCTCAGTGCCGCATTTGACACCATTGACCGAAACATCTCTCAGATAGACTAATCTCCGTTTCCATTGGAAATAACACCTCATCTTGGCACTACTCCACTGATGTGCAGAGTGCCACAAGGTTCCATTCTTGGTCCCATCCTATTTTCGCTCTACATGCTCCCATTAGGGAAACGTCGTCAGCCATTTTAATGGGATATCATATCATTCCTATGCCGATGACACCCAAATATATTTGTCTGTCAAGCCAGACAATGTCAGCCGCATGAGTGTCCTAACAGAGTGCCTATCCACCATTAAGGTTAGTTAATTTCAAACAAAACAGATATAATAATCTTCTTCCCGACCAGCTAGCAGGCAACTCCTATCATCCAATATTAAAACTACAGCTAAAAATCGAGGTATCACATTCAATTCTCATCTGAACTTCAAAACACATGTTAATTAAATCATTAAATCCTGCTACTTTCACCAACAAAACATTTCCAAAATCAAATTGTTTCTATCTCTCCCTGACTTAGAAAAGCTAACACATACCTTTGCTTTCTCCCGCCTGGATTATTGAAACGCCCTGTATACAGGCTTCAGCCAAACTGTAGTGACTCGTTTGCAGCTTGTTCAAAACACTGCTGCTCGTATTTAAAAAAAAAAAAAAAACGTAGGGCTCATATCACGATAATTCTTGCCTCCCTTCACTGGTTACTTGTTAAATTCTGGCTCTATTTTAAGATTCTTTTAATAACTTTTAAAGCTCATCATGGGCTGGCCTCCACATACATTTAGCAGCTCTTGACTCCCTATAAGTTGGTCGTAACCTGAGATCTGCCAGCCTGTCCCTGTTGGCTGTCCCTAGGTCAAGGCTGGCTACTCAAGGGGACCGGGCTTTCTCTGTCAGGGCCCCGAGGCTCTGGAACTCCCTGCCTGATGATTAGGCTCGCCAACTCACTACTGATCTTTAAATCACTGCTCAAAACTTATTTTTACAGGAAAGCATTTCATGGCCAAATTTCAAAGTCCTTAATAATTCTAACACACACACACAAGAGCTGCAGTCAAAGGCAGGAAAGGAAACATTCCAATACAAAAATGAAAAGAACAACCAACACCATCACTTAAACATGATGGTTGAACTTCAATTACAGTCACATACACACACATACACATGTTCATGTTGTCAACACAAACATGAATAACTCTGCAAGGAAAGGTTTTCTCTTTCCGGTGTTACATTGCAGACTCTTTGACATATCGCCTGGAGCCATGGCAATGGTCATGTATCTCCATCAGAGACCATTAGACCGCAGATCACTCATATTCAAGGGAAAAAAGCTTGGCCATTACCTCATGCCTCGCAGCTCCCGCCCAACGCTTTGAACTGCTTCTTCTGTCATTTCCTGTCCAATGACTGGGGGTTGGGAGAGAAAGCAGTGTCAGGTAACAAGAGTGTGTGAGAACAAGAGAGGCAGCGGATATTATTTGCTCAAGCTTGTATATATGTGTGTGCTTCTGTCATCAGTCTCATTTTGGTCCCTTCTTTTCGCAATCTCAGTCTTTCGTTACTGTCATTACCCAGAGCTTGTGACCATAGGTGATTGTCCTGAGGTGATTGTATTGTACTGTAAAACGCTTTGAGTGGTCATCAAGACCAGAAAAGCTATATAAATATAGACCATTTAATATTTACCACAGGTGAGTGTCGGACTAATGATCGACTCGTAAATCAAAATCTTTGCCTTGTGTCTCAGGTCCTTCTTCACCACAACAGTTCAATGCCTGCATTCCTGCTGATGCCACACCCACCCGCCTATCCTTATTGCAGTCCATCTTCCCCTCAATCGTGAATGAGACCACAAGATACTTAAAGTTCTTCATTCGGGGCAGCAACTCACCCCATACCAGGAGAGAGCAATCCACTGTTTTCCAGGAGATAAACATGGCCTCTGACAAACAGCTCTACTGGAGGTCATGGTCTGATGAACCACATGGTCTGCAAAAAGCATGGATGTACCTTTGAGTTTCCCAAGCTAAACACTTTCATCACCATGGCTGCACCTTGAAATCCTGTCCATGAAAATCACTAAAAGAATTGCTGGCAAAGGCCAACCCTGGCAAAGTCCTGGGTTGGGCCTGACTGAGCCCCATGGGTCAATACCTGGCCTAGGGTATACCTATTGCGGATGAGGTTACCCAAATTCTATGTTGCAGATTTATCCGTTTTTTTTAATCACTATTAGTCTCACCCCTTAACTGGGACAACTTTGCCTTGGGAGTGCCATTACATGATAAGTAAGTGTGAAACTTCGGTCCAACAAGTTGTCATTCACAGGTTGTTACTAAAAACTCACACTTTGGCAAACCTGCTTGAGTATCAGAGGTATCCAAGCATTTTATGTTTAAGCCATTCAGTCATTTTCAAACTAAATATAGTTAAGCAATTTAACAAAAAGACAAGATAAAACTATTGTAAAATGGACAAACAGGGTTTAGAAATTTCTCCATTGTTAATCCAACATCATTAGAAGCCCAGAGCTCCAGCCGTCTAATGACTCTAATATTAACCTTCCTCTGGAATTATTGGACTTTTTGAGCTTTGACATTTCCATCGTAGAGTCGAGGCATAACACAGACTTTTTGCCCAGATCAGGTATTCAGTGGCAGAACTCAGGTGGACACACAGACCAAAGCTCCATACCCAGAACAGTTTTACCAGTAACTATCTGTCTTTCTTGCGTTGGTATAATTTAACACATTAACTTTGAAATAAAATGACAACTATGTTGTTGTAAGTATTTATTATTTACAGGATAATAATCATGTCCCTTTTATTAAACAGTCCTGTATTTCCAGGTGGCTGAAAGTAATTGAAAAAATGAAGATGTTTATTATTCTGTTTAAGTCTGTCACATAGACATCAGATGATTCGTATTATCTAAATGGAACCTCTGAGGCAGCAGAAAGCAGTGTCATTGACCAACCCAAACCTATAGTCTGAAGTAAAGGGCACAGTACAGATTTACCACACCCCATGCATATTTTTAACATTTAATTGATGTATTTTGCATTTATGTTGTGTGAAATACACTAAACAAACTAAATGGTCATATGCACCTTCAATTACATTCTGCTTGTTACACTCACAGATGGTCTGCTCATGCACATTCACTTTACAACAACCATCTCTGGACAGCCTTTTGTTACAAAAACATTAGTGTTAACAAAACAGAAATAGTAAAAGTAGTAAAATTACAATAAATAAAGTACAATTGAGCGTTTTTTCATATGTTAGCAGTGTTAATCTCTCAAGCAAGAAAACTGAAAATGTCAAGAATCAACAAACTTGTGGTTGTTACAGCGACAACACCTCTGGTTCATTGAAGAAGAGAGGTCGTTTTATTTTTCAAATTAATGAATCTTTCAATTGAAAGTTCTATATATGCATCACACACTTTAAAATAAGATACCTGGTGGAAAAGTAAAGGGAGAAAGATAAGCTCAGGAGATATGATGAACTTATGACTCTACCTGTTCTATGCCAGTCATTCAATGTACAGCTGGTGATATAAATAAGCTCTCTTTGAGTCTGTTGTGCTGGACTTGCTGTCCTCTAGCTGACTGATCAACTAGTTGCTGTTCCAGATGGTCAGTCCCTGCTACTGCTACAGTTACTGTGTCACAATAACCTGTGTGTTAAAATCTGGAATATGGGAGCCATACCGAGTTTTCTATTTAGGGGGTTATTTCTCAGAGTGTTCAATGCATTCTCTAAATGCACATCCCGCTCTATTTTCACAATTCACAATTTGTATCTATTGTGTATCTACCTCTGAATTAAGCTCTTCATCAAGTGTGTTAATTGAGGGTGTGAAGTGCGATGTCAGCCTGTTCACAGTCATCTTTCCTCATGCCTCAATCATTTTCCACCTCCAGCCATCGCACAGGCCAGCTCCACCTCCTTCTCACTGACAGGGGAAGGAGGATCAGAGCATTTGCCATCATAATTAAACAAGTTTCCGCCTTTTTATTCCATGTCCATTAGCAGGGCCCATAGCACTGCTTGGGAAATGGTCATTATTGCAGACAGAAATAGGAACATAAATTTGCCTTTAATGAAAATGTCAATTAGTGGTCTACTGTGTTAGAGGAGGCTGATAACGCCACCGCTGTGAGTTAAGTATCCATATGCCTTCCAGGGTGCCTCACGTACACATGTGTAGATGCATTAACAAACCTTGACACACACATAGGCACATCCAAATACAAGTATATAATACCGTAATACACATTTCACTGAGCAAAACCCGAAACAAAAATGCTTACATCTCTTAATATTGTATGTAGCTGTAATCATTTTCTGTGTAGACAAATAAATAAAGTTAATCACTGAAGGTAATTTAAAAAAAGCAATGTTAAAAAAAAATGCTCCACTCGTTAGTTTGTAGTTTCATCCTTAAGCAGTTTAGTTGCTGGAACCCCTGGGTTTGACGAGTTGTTTTGATATTTTTATTCACATATTTGGATCATTAATCAAATGGGGGCATGGAGGGAGGGCAAGCAGAGGGGGATAAATGCGATCCATATAGCATATCTTCTTCAGGGTGCGTGTGTGTGTGTGCGTACGTGCATGCATGCTGCAAGATCAATCTAAAAGTCCTCTGCAACAGCCACTTCAGACCCTGGGCGCAGTCACAAAAAAATGATTACCATTACATTCCCACCCTCCCCACACCTCTCCTCTCACTCTGAACAGACGATGAGGGGAAATAAATGTTGCCACACATGCACACGCACACACACACACACACACACAAATATACCAATGGCTGCAGTACTAGGAATGACAGAAATAAAAAAGACGGATTCCCACCTAAATGTCAATATGAGGGGGATGTATTAAAAGCGCATTTGAAATTCTTAGCAGCATTCCACTTCATTTCTGAATGTCTGGGTCTTGCACTCTTAAAAGCAGAGGGAAATAAATCAAGTTTGTTGCTCACGCCGAGACCCCTATAAAAATAAATAGATGAACGCTGGTCACCTCAGAACCATTTTTAAAATGTCCCCCTAGCTGCTCTGTATTCTTAATTATGATTTTGATTGTCTGTGACCACATCCTCCAAGATCAAATGTGAAGCGGAATAACAGCAACGCGGATGAAGAGATTTATTTGCTGTCTGCCATGGCTACACTTGTGCATGACAAATAGATAGCTAATACCTTGGGGTATAAAGTGCTGTTGTTTAGGCTTTAGCAACACTACTCTCGAACCTCTTACGCTACCAACACTTAACTTTGTATAGAGAATAGCTTTCACTATGCTAGGATAGGGTTTGTAGGATGAAAAGCTGCTCAAAATATAGATGTTCTTATTAATGTCCGAATGAATGCATCATGTGCCATTCACCCATTCACACAGTGCATCTATTAGCAGCACTTTTTTCTATAAGGGCAAATTCGGGGTTCAGCCTCTTTCCCATGGACACTTCGGCACGCAGATGGGGAAGACTGGGATTGAACTGCCGACCTTCTGGTTGGAGGACAACCGCTCTACCCCTCAGCCACAGCCGCCCACGAGACATTAATATTATCTGCCTTTGGATATTTTTGCCACTGAAACTTGATGGCAGTACACAATCATTTGCAATAACAGCACGAAACATAATTCATGCATTTATTTTAGTTTCAGTGAATTAATTTCAATATAAATGTTTGCCATCATCAGCGTTCACCAAAACCTAAATTAAACTCCTGCATGCACGCCCACCCACAGCGACTCCAACAGTACAATCTCAGAATATACCCATGAGCACGCACACACAGGCAAACAGTGATGGGGCTCTCAATGCGACAATGGCACTACTGTGCTCTAAAACCCATTATTTCCAATAGCTTGTGTTGCGCTTGTTGTTTCGAGGTAAGCGCACGCGCAGCATAGCAGTGACCGCTGAACCTCCAGAGAATCTTATCTCAAGTCTCTGAAACACAACGCCCATCTTTACTTTGATAGCTGCCATTTCTACAAGAGATTTGCCTCTGCTGCTGAGGGAAATAAGAGTTTGTGGTAATGGAGGATAATTACACCCCCCTCTCTCTCTCTCTCTCTCTCTCTGTCTCTCTGTGTCTCTCACTTGTTTTTCCTCTGGTGCCACATTGCACAGGATGGATGCCAGTGAAGTCGCAAACTGCAGCATTCAGGCCCATTACATCTGCAATGAGTGTAGATGTGGGCAACATCTGGTGTCTAAGCTGTGATAGACAGCACTGCCTGTGCCTTTTTAATAGATATCTGGAGGCAACACAGAGTGAGATATCACATCTCACCATTAACTCTTCAAAGCCCAATTAGGCACAGGGTGGAGAGTGAGAGGTACAGAGAGGAAGGACAGGGGAGGAAAGAAGAAATCAAGGAAGGAAATAGTGGGCAACTGCAGTGGATAGAGACAGGGGAGGGGGAGGTAATTGAGGAAAGAGCTGTTTGGTATAAGTAAGGAAATAAAAGTGGATGAGTTGGAAGTGTGTTGTCAGACAGCTGGAGAAAATAAGGACTTTATACAATCAAACTGGCAAATGACGTGGTGGGGATGATGCCTGGCTGGGCTATTGGGGCTGTGGCGCCAAAGACTTTTTCTAATTTGAGGGAACTCAGCCAAACACTGGCTAACAAACAATGTGAGGGAAAAATGATGTGCACAAATTTTTGAACGAGAGTTGAAGATGAAGTACAAACGTGTATTAATGCTGAGTTTTGAAAAAAAAGGTGTGTAAATGTCCACATGGTAAATTGATTGAATATATGTAGCACTTCTCTATTCTTATCGACCAATCAATGCACTTTACACTAGGACTCACATTCACCCATTCACACACACATTCACACAGCGCTTCTATATGCAGTGCTTCTCTATCACACATCATTCACACGTCACAGCTGTCAGGGGTAATTCTAGGTTCAGTGTCTTTCCTAACTTGCCCAGTTTCGTTATGTGGACTGGAGGAGCCGGGGTTAGGAGGAGGTAACTTCTGCCTTGTCAACCAAATCTGCCCGTTCCAAGTTTAGGGAACATGTTGTGAGCAGATCAAAGATTATTATAAGAGAAGAAACTACTGCTTTAAATACTTGGATGCAATTAACTTCCAGACTAAGGGCTTCCCTCATTTGAACTAAAATGTGACAGAATCCTGAATATTGTTCACTTAAACAATTATAAAACTGTTTATTTTACTTTATTTAATATTGTTGTGATGTATAGATCAAGTCTCTGTTACACCTACCTCGCCTTCAAACTGAGCCATAAGGGAGAGGGCTTGAAAATCTTCCCCTAGGAATTGGGACACCACTCGCTACGTCGTCATCAGCAGCCAACCAATGTTATTACAGTGGCGAACCATATCAACTAATGTTATCATATAAACAACCGCTATCAACCGACATTATAATCATGACACATCTGACAGACGGGACAGACTGTTCTATCGATCAATACACAGCCAGTTAGTTTGTTTACATTGGTTATTTCAATGTATGTTAGTCCTGTCCATTGAAACTTCTGCCCCGCAGTAAAAACGTTATAACATGAACCAGATCATCTGAGGCCAGTTTGAGGCTATCTGGACTAGCCCCTTTTGCTCTACCCTCTGCCGGAGGGGAGGAAGGAGACAGATCTGGTCAATGACCCCCACAGGAGGGGGGGGACCCTGAGATGAGCAGAGGCCAGCTCTCATCGGCAGCGGGCAACGTATTTGAAATGCTTGTCAGTCTCGTAAGTAGATCTTTAAATTGTCGTTTTAAATCTCTGCTGAAACCCACGTCTAGACTGCTCAGTGGAGATCGGAAAATCAGAGTGATAACATACACCTGGGGCTTTTATACTGGTGCATGCCAGTACTACTGGTGTGACTTAAATAATTACCCACGTCACCTGTCATGTGGGGAGCATTCCCAATACATATGGAATATGTATCTTGGTTGGAGAGTCTCAATACGATAGAGAACAACTGTTTTGGTTTACAGCACATTGTCACTGGTGTCAGCCTTTCATATCTCTTTTGAGATCTTTGTTGGTTTCTTTTACATGTATGTATCGTCTTTCTCAACCTGAGATATTTGTATTGTTTTGGGATAATTTCAGGAGATTTCAGGAGTTCAGAGCAGGTCTGACTGCATCTTCAGAAGAGGACAGGCCGGCCATTGACAACAAAGGCCAACCAGCTGAAATGTCTGCTTTCACCATGTTGTATGCTAATCATCATGCAGTCAACAAAACTCAACACTTGCTGGTTCTTAAAATATATCTATGACACAGTGTCTACAAGACATTTCAAGAGAAAATTATACAGGAAGTGACATCTTAACATTGGTTGGGACACCTGACATGACTTCCTGAGCTACTGATAATGCAGTGGAAATGAAGATAAATAGTAAACATACAGCTTTGACATTCAGAATAATGTAAATAACAGAAAATTAAATTACACAAAGTAATATGATCTTTAATCTAATCTTGATGTCTCACACTCATACATCACACACAATAGTCTATGGCTAAACAAGAGATCACCTTCAAGTGCAGCGACGCGTCAAGCTGAGCCTTCAGCTGTTGTTACAGCGACACACAGCTGATCAGCAGCCAGCCTGACAACTTCATTCACCCAGCACCTGCTAGCTGTCAATCACATCAGTGTGTGTGTGTGTGTGTCCATCCTGAGGCATATTCATGAAGCTGTCACAGAGAGGATGAGAGGTGTCCATCAACACATTTTATCTCTTTTTCTGTCTGTTGCTCTCTTGTCCTCTCTTTCCCTCTCCCCATCCCTCTCTCTCTGTACCCTTGATCACTCTATGTTCAGTATTTTCTGTTCATCCTTTATTACACCTCCCACAAAAACACAGACAAACAAACACGCAATAATCCCCCTACACACTCACCACTGCCTCTAGTTATTTACGAAGGGATTTTTTATATAGGGTATATTAAAGTGGCCCTACATAACATGAACTCAAATGAGTTCACAAAAGTGCATGTGTACATGTATGTACGTAGTGATGCAAACATATATAGACATACCTCTAATAAATTACCTTAGAGAAAAAAAAAACACGGTTTCTAAGAACAAATACTGCATGTATAATGAAATATGGAGTTGAAGTATGGATGATCAGTTTAAGGCACATTACCGTGATATGAACATTGATCTGCAAGCAGACAAAGCATAACATGTAAAATCCCAACAACACCCACTAACATCTGGCTTTTGTCTGAAGTGGGAATAGGTAAAATCAGCATTCCTGGTCAAACGACTCTGTGATGGAAACATGACGCCTGGGTGAATGCACTAATTTGGCAAGACACAGAGGTGAGAGAGCTTCATAGTCATGATGACGTCAAACATGACGCACTTGGGGGGAAATAAGAGAAGCAAACTCCTCCACTTGCAATGGAAGAAATCTACATTTTTTTCCATCGAGGGTTTTTTACAAAAACTTGTAAAATCGCCCCAATCTCCTTTTTTTACATGGATTACCCACGTTTAAAAAGACCTGCTAATTCTGGTGTAAAAGAGGATTTATTAAAGTGTTGATCTCTTACACAACACATTACTGGAGGGATGAACACCATTCTTCCTTCTGATACAACTGCAAATCAACTGTTGAATCAATTTGTGTGTGTGCGGTTGGATTCATTTGCTTATTTTCAAATTTAAACATCATCTCCCTAAATATTTTATCATCACATGGAGGGAGAATTGTTTGAAATCTCTGCTGTCGGAACTTCACCAGCGAGCCGATGCTCTTCCAACCAAAGTCTCTTTGAGTATACATGAAGTTGGGTGACAATTTGTGTGGAGTGGACTGTCAGGTGTTCAGCATCTCTATGGAAGGTAATCAGGTTGGAAATGCAAAGGGTGGAACAAATAAACAAAAGCAGTGGAAACACAAGAGAGTTTAGTACTGAGGCTGCCATCTGGGGTGTCATAGTGAATCACACATTCCATACACAAAGGTTAGTGGACCATAAATTAAAATCAGTGCACCATAAATGAAGGTCAGTTTAAATGAAGGGTGATGCAAGAAAAACATGTAGTCCAAACTTTAAAACTCTCATCATAAACTGCAAAACTTTTTATTCTCCATTACTCTTTTTTTTTGTTGTTTTTACATCCCACCCCAGGCCTGTGTTCACCAACATTAATAAATAAACATCCAGCTGATTATTTTACAAGACTTAAACAAACCAAAACCTCAGGCACAAACTACCACATTAAAGACATGTTAAATATTCCACCAGGGATTAAAACACAATATATGGCTGCTATACCATATTAAAGGACACCCATCCCTCTCTGTGTGTGAGAGAACGTTTAAACTGTATCGGGTCAGAGAGTCGGTGTAAGTCTGTGTGTCCGTGAAAGCAAGCGAGAGAGGGCTGTGGCTGAGGGGTAGAGTGTTTGTCCTCCAACCAGAAGGTTGGCGTTTTGATCCTCAGTCTTCCCCATCTGCATGCCGAAGTGTCCTTGGGCAAGATACTGAACCCCTAAACGGCCCCTCATAGATGTTGAATGAACTAATTGTAAGTCGCTTTGGATAAAAGCGTCCACCAAAATGACATGTAAAGTAAAGAGGGAGAGAGAAGAGAGCAAGTGAAGTCAGGTTGGACTGAATGAATTAATAATAATATAATATATAGGCTAATAAATGCCAGTCTGTAGTTTCATTTATACAATTGAGGCATAGAGACGTAGACAGTGATGTAGTGACGTGGCTCTGAGGGGGCTCTCACACATGGAAAACCAAACTGGTTCTTAAAAGGCTGGCAAGTTAAACCAACTCCGAACCCGAAAAGGAGTATTTTTGGACTTGAACTTAGTTTCAACAACATCATCATAGAAAAATCTGCTAATGTACCTCTACACTGCAGTTAGTGGGTCTGTTTGTTGCACATCCATCACTGTGTGGTTTTCGGTTTGGATACCAAATAATACAAGAACACCTGCCCACCATCTTGTCCACCTCCAGAGTCCGGAGTTTAGCACAGAAAATCCCTGTATATCATATGTATCCATCACTTGTCAAATTCAAGCAGACGACGGTTCCTAAATGTTCATACAATTTCTGAGCACATCTACACCCACCGTAGCCAAAACTAAAGCCCAATTCATGCTTCTGCATCGAAGCTTTGCCATAGCCTACGTGCAGACATGTAATCTACGATGCAGAAGCATGAATTGCCTTTAATGCTGTGCAGTAAATTCTCCTTTGTGGATGCTGTAATCAGATTTGTATTGAATTTGTTTTAGAGAGTTTGATTCAACAGTTTAGAGGAGGAAGTTTGTGGTGCTGCTGAACAGTATTTTCATAGTTTGGCCTTCCCTCCCTGACTGTTCTCACATCTCATAACCTCAGCATGTGACTTCGGATTTCAACTTTTATGATCATCTTAGCCTTAAGATACAATTGGGAAACAAGGCCCTGCTTTGTTGGATACAGTATCATCTATCTATGATGTCTAGCCATTACTCTGTGTTGAGGCATTGTAATTTGCTCTTTGGTCTACCCACTTTTCCTCTGCTTGCCTTTATCACTCAGTTTTCTTGTATGCTCCTGATGTATCCACGAGAATTGGTGTCAACTTTGAGTTAGCTGAGACTCTCATGTGTTTGTGACAGGATGAAGTCGGGTTATTGAATATCAGATACTGTTGTCTCTCAAAAGAAGCTCTCGTTCTATCACTCTGGGGAAGTAACTCCAAAAATCTGACATTTACCACTTTTCCTGATGTGTCTTTTGTAGCTTTGATGAATTATCTGGTCTTGAGATGTTGTCATCGGGATTTTCACAGGCTTCAAGTTTATTCTCTGTACTCTTATATCTTTGCTTGTTACCAACATGCATTACATATAGTTGAAGAACGAGTGATGATAAATGTGTTAATATAAATTCCAAAAAATATTTTGGCAATTAAAGTAAAAAATGGAAGAATCTGGATGTCACAAATTCACTGAAGTATAAGATGCATTTATTGGTTTTATTTTAATATGAGCAGTTTTTATTCCGAAGATGCTGGCGCTCTGTTTTCATAAACACAGCATTCCCTGAGTAGTGACACAGTTTTAAACACCCATCTACAGATTTCCCTCCAGCCCACAATGCAGGTGTTCAGCACAGAGAACCTATTGCTGAGGTATGTGCTTTTCCAAATATCAAGGGGATTAATTAAAAGTCAATTACTTGGTGAAGGACAATTGAGTAAGATTAGGGGTTTCTCTGTGAATTCAGCCCCACGTCTTAATATCCAATGCCCTTTCATCTGTGGGGTGGTAAATGGACCTCTGCCCATGTATTTGTACTCAGTTTAAATGTTGTCGCTTATGCAAAATTAATGAGCATTTTAGTTGCATCTTTTTAATGTGCACGCCACAGCCTAATGCATAATTAAAGATTGCACAAATAATGGAACATCCTCATTTTGCCTGATATTAATCCAGTAGAGGAACATAAAAAAAAATACAACAGCATAATGGAGATACACAATATGTGTAAAGTTTTGTTTAGATTTTTGACATACATTGATGTTTCCTTTAAAAATATATATTTTTATAGATATAGATTAGATTTGGATACTTTATATAGAAAATGTAATTTTGTAGATTCATTCAACTTTTTGTTGCTCAAGCACTTGCTTTTTAAATTCAGTTTATCTTGAATGTAATGGTAGTTTAGTTTGTGTAAGCAAATAAAACATTTCTACCCTAGTAGTGAGTCTTTCTAGTAGGGTCTTCTTTTTTTGAAGATTGAGACCCATTCTTGTAGCTCAGCTTATGGATGAAGAAGTCAGCCTCCACAGCTTGTGAAAATGGTCACATGTACTGAGGACCCAACCAATGTTCATTCCAAATGGGAAGAAGTCAGCACTATGTCCTGGACAGATGGCAGTGGGCGACTCAAACCTTTCCCTGGGGCATCTGGGTAATAACAATTGTTGTCGTTTGTAGTGTTACTATTCTTAAAAAACACAAAGAAGAAGAATGAAGAAGCAGCGAATGGTTCTGACCAACATAGGCATTATTTAACTGGGCAGAAATAAGCACACACAACAATCATGACACAATCATGACCATGAGGATATAATCATTGTGTGCAGCCATGAAACATAATATTTACATAAAAAGGAATTCAAACATGAAGTTAAGGATAAATACAAAATAAAAGTGGAAGAAATAGTGCTACACTGCAGTAGTGCATAGTAGTCTGTGTATTTGTGACAGTGAGGGGAGCATGTTTCAGTTCTTCCTGGACGCAGAAGCCTAACCTTCCCCCACCTGTTGAGCTTGTGATTGTGAGGCCAAGATACTATATTTAAAATCTTCAACGTGCACTGCTGTCTGTTTACCCCTGGGTTAGGACAGTGGGTTGTCACCCCTGAAATCAACCAAAATTTATTTTATTTTGCAGGGAATGACAACGTTCCCAGTCATTGCATTTAAAACACTATCTCTGTAGCCTCTCCCTCAAGCTCCTCAATGTGGTTTTTAGCAACTCCCCCCCTTTGTAAAGTGGTCCAGTAGGCAGGGACAAGATGGATTGCGTTTTAAGTGTGTGCTTTCTATGCATTTTTCACATTGTCGTAGCAGAGGTTGATTGTTTTACCTCCTCTGGAGGATAAAGTACTACCAACGATATGTTGGGAGTACTTTGTTGAGTCTGTAGCGACTTAAATCCTTCAGAATAGAACACAGGAGTCTGCAGCGACACTGGGCCATGTGATGAGTGATAGCAGAGACAGCCTGGGCACGAAAGATGTTGCCCATGGGTGGCATGTAAATGATAACAATATTCTGCTGGTCAACTTGGTGAGAGAATGTATCTAGTTCTGAAATTTACAGAGAGCAGTTTGATATCAGGTGAACAATATGACTACTGACTCTTAACATTTATACACCATGCTTCATTTATGGATACACAGAGCCCACCCCGATGCTTTTAATCATTGTTGTTACATTCCCGGTTCAGTTTAAGCAGTCTCTAAAGAGAGTCAGCAATCAAGTCAGCAGTCATGTCATCAATCCAGGATTGTGATTCATATGAGATATGCTTCCTTGTAAGCCCACTGATATCTTGTGTTTGCCCGGAGTAAGCAGGTAGTACTGTTGTAAGTGGAGGGCTTCTCTGTTTATTGCCGATTCTTTTGAGCCTCTGCCTCGCCCCACTTCCTCCTTAAGCTAGGCAGCCAGGTAACCCTGTATTTGCTTGTGTAGCTTTATTATTAGATCAGTATGTCCATATCCTGTATGTAATGGATGGTCCCCCTGCAGCAGCAGTTGATTTAGCATTGTGAATAGAATATTCACAATTCCATTTAATTCTGTCAGCTGCAGCAGCACTGTACATTGAAGCATGTCTTCCCATGGGGCTTAGTAAGTTTTTGATTACAAGCCAGACCAAACTGTTGATTACTTAGAAGCACTTGATAAAGCCAATATGAACATGGCCGTGACAATTTAAAAAACTTTGATGTGAAACAAAACAACACAGACATCACTACACATGCTCCCTATCAAGGACCAGTCAGTTCAGACAGATCAGTTTTGAGACATTGGCAGAAATATGACTATATTATAGTTTTATGTTTATTATTTGGGGTATTTATGTGCCAGGGGATTTCATAATTCTACCAGGAGCCTTCAATATACACTTGAGTCACAATGGTGAAACTAGGAGGAGCTGCCTGTCTGATGTGAACCTGAACAGTGCCTTGTTATTGGACTAATGTGTTAGTCATAGTCTTAACAACCCTATCCATAAGCATAAGGTGGTTTATAAATGTTCCTGGTACCAGAACACATTGGAAAAATGATTGACGATCGACTTTGCGGTCATATCATTGGATCTTTCTTGGATTAGAATCTTTGAGATTTTTTGGTGCGTTGGAACTGATGGCAGGGAAGGCTAGCAGGTAAACTAGGAGAACACAAATGTGTAGTGACAGAAGCAAAAGACTCTGGTCATGAGGAGGTCACCTCCCACCTGTGGCAGGACTTTCTATGCTTTGCAAGGGAATCTGGGGACATGAAGTCAGAGTGTCCTCCATTGTAAAGTCATTTGTACCAGTCGAGGGGGCAAACTAGGAACCTGCTAGGGGAACTGTCAGGCTGAAGAAGGAGGCCTAGCATATTTGTTTGGCCCACTGGTCCCCTGAAACAACAGACAGCTACCAGGAGGTAAGAGGGTAGGGGAAGCAGGGTTGCGCTCAGGCAGAGTTCATCAGAGGAACAGAACTGCTGACCTGGACTGGGGATATTGTTGGGGAGTGGAACAAACCCTTTGACCATCCCCTGAACCCATCCAGCACTTCCTTTTTTGGATAAGAGTATGAAGACTCAGGGAACGCCTTGGCAAATACCTGGCAGCAGTCACTGAGACAGTAAAGAAGCTCCTTGTTGGCAGGTCTGTAGATTCAGCTTGTGATGCTGAAGGTTTCTGCACTGGGTTATCTTGGCCTCTTCAGAGTCGAGAGACAACACCCTAAGTGGTGGGGTTTTCCATTTTCAGAAAGAGGGATTGGAGGTTGTGCTCTAATAATTGGGGTATCACACTCCTCAGCCTCCCTGGCAAAATTTATTCTAGGGTGATCAGATGCTATGATCGACTGTTGAACATAGGATTCATGAGTTGCAATGCTGATTTCCTCATGATCCATGAACTGTGGGTATACTGCGAGAGTATGCGTTACCGGTGCTGGTACTCCTACAACCCATGCTAGGGCTGTGTTCTTGTTTTTGATGAAACCTTGCTGAGAAAATTGAAATAAAGAAAGACATAAACACTGACAGACAGACAAATATTGGTCTATTTGCTTCTAAGATGTGGCATGGAAAAGTATGTCATAGTAAAATATTATTTATCCAAAAAAGCTTAAGTTAATTAATATATATTTAATTTAATTATGGCAGTACACTAATACATTACAAGCAGATAGATAACAATGCATGTTGTTTCACTTTATTTCTTGGTTTGATTTGTTTTCATTTATATATTTACAGTTAATAAAATGTTGTACAGCTTAACTAAAAATGTTGCAAAAAAGAGGGGTTAAGGCTGGGCCGCATCAGAAGTAGGTTGCATCCTGTGCATGTTTGTTTATGTCACATCTTTGAGCAGTGCTGTACCTAATCTGATCCTGAGCTGTGTCCATGTCAGCTGAGACAGACAGCTTATTGTCATCGTCCTCTGCCCTGACACATGCCCTCCTCCCTCCCCCCTATCTGTCTGATTGTCTCATCACTCCTCCGTGCTGTGACTTCCACCTGACGACCAGAGAGACCTCAGCCTCCTGCAAGCTGGATAATCAACATCCTGTCAGTATACTGCCAATATCCTCCTCACACAAAGTGGACATGGAGCCACACATGTGAACCCCCCCCCCCCCCCCCCCCCTCCCACACACACACACACACACACACACACACACACACACTCACACACACACACACACACACACACACACACACACATACATTCACACACACTCACACAGCCAAACATGCACTTTTCATTCTAGCCGTTGAGGTGAATCTGTCCATTTGAACCATGTATGTCCCAAACCCTCCCTCCTTCTTTAATTCCTGTATTCCTGCTGGGCTATGGCAGCAGGAGCTGCTGGTGGTAACTTCAGAAGGTGTCATCATATTGCATTTGAATTAGTTTCTAGTACATCTTAAAGGTAATCGCTAAATGTTTTGTAATGACCATTGTGAGCACAGTCCCATGTTTGCTAAACTGGAGATAATTTCCCAGCATTGCCACTTTCTTTGTCAGCTATTGCTAACTTTGACAGTCTGCTGCTTGGTTCTGAGTAAGGCAATGCACAGTGGGTAGAGCTTTCAGAAATAAGTGGCCTGCTGCCGCTGGAAAGAAAGTAATGAGAGCAAAGAGTATAAAGTAGTAAAGGTTCAGGCTGTAAAATCCAATTGGGCTGAAAGACACTAAACCTCCATGTAGAACTGAGGAGAACTGCAGATTTTGGTGAAAAAAACTCTGTAACTCATTACACATTAATATGGCCCACCATCAACATATAAATGTTGGAAATAGCAGCTTTAAATGTTTTAGTGAGCTTATGGAAAACCCAGCTTTTGGTTATTGTCATGGAGAAGCAGAACATTTGGAACTTTTTAAAAAATGTATATAAATGCATTTAGATAGCACTTTTCAAGCTTAAGCAAGTGAAAAAAGAGTAGATATAAATCTGAGATTACTCCAATCTCAGTGTAATTACTCTTGTTAAATCTTATCTGAACTACATAATAATATCTATGACATTATTTTTACACATTGCTGCTGTATTACTGAGAGCCATTGGCGACTTCCATCAAACTGGCTTGTTTGAATTAAACAATCAACTGCAATAAAAGGTCTACAGCCTATTAATGCTTTTTGTGCATACCCACATTTATTAAGTATTGTGTTATCAAGGAAAGTTTTACTATATTTTTGTGTCCCTGAATATATTCATGTGAAAATTGAAGCTTCTGGCCCTGATGTAAGAAAAAGTTGAACCATCACGTATTTGTCATTTCAATAGATCCTCATCAACATGATTACAATAACATAAGATCAGAGAAATTATTTTCAAACGAGTTCTAAAAACTCCTGCCTCCCTCTTTTGTTGTGTGCAATTCTCTGGTTGAGTGTGACAATTTAGCACGATCACATATTTTATGTGAGTATCTTTGGTTAATTCCACATTCTGTCCATATTTTCATTTAGTTTATTCAGTAGTCAACAAAGAGTCGTTGATTGTCTGTCTACACTTAGACAGCAAAACCATCTTGAAGCTGAAGTGCCAATACTTGAGAGCTGCTCAGCAGCAGTGCACTCAGCACTGCCACTCGCAGCCAGAAACTATTTTCCAACGAAACCACAGATTAAACTGTTCTCTCACATCCCAATTGCATCCTTACAGCCAATTTCCAAAGCCTTGTGGAAGCCTTCTCAGAAGAGAGCAAGCTGTTTCAGCACCATAATGCCCATGGATTTGAATTGTGTGTAATCACATACGGATGTAATGTTTGGCTATGTACATGACTGTGTATCATCATACTTTGTGCAGCCTTCAGCAACTCTCATTGTCTGTTTGGATATTGCATCATGAAATCGGCTGAGAAGAGCTGTGATCAATGTAAAATCTAAGTCTCCTTTAAAGTCACTGGAGAAAATTAAACTCAACTTCATTGTCACCTTCCCAGTTTACAGCCAATTAGAAGCAGAATCCCCTGTATTTTCCGAGGAGCATCTCTTTAAATACTTACCCTATGGCAACAGCTGTACTGAACTTTTGTTGTCATGGTTACAGTAAATAACATGCAGAGCGTACCAGCTGCTGCACCGTCTTCTTCAGAAAACCTACAGTTAGACTCGTAGACCGCTTACGGTTAGGTTCTGGTAAGGTTTGGTATATAAACAACTTGGTCAGGTTTAGGGAAAGACTGCAATTTGTGTTAAATACTTCCTGAAGGTTAAAAGACCCTTTTACCAGCATCATGTTTATAATAATAACAATAAACATGGGTTACAGACTTGTGATCCATCCAGCCCACCTGACTTGTTCATTGGCTTCCACTATAGGCTGCTACAGGTTACCTAACAATAGTTTGGGTAAACCCTGGGTTATTAATTTTTTTTTTTTTAAAGGACCGTTTCCACAATCAAAGATTGGTGTAGTCTTTCCTAGACACACACACACACACACTCAAAATGGTCAGTATTTTCCACATTTATTTGTACGTGTTTGTGTATTTATGCATACAGTATGTATGTGGCTGTTTGTTTGACAGGGAGTCAGAGCATTTGTGCTGTACTGAAAAGGTTACCAGCCCCAGCTTCTGTGCTCCATTTGAATCATCCCATGAGTGTTGGGTACTGAACCTGGGTCCATGGTGTCCACCTCTTCCACTGATCCAGCAATGACAGCGTCCATCCCCAAACCCCTGCAAGTCTGGAGTTTCTCTGCAGCTCCCCTGGCGCATGGCCACAGCCGTGCCCCAGGAACGGCAGCCCCTGTGGATGCGCACTCGCTGGCTGTCAGCTACTGCAAAATCCACCATCCAGCTTCCATCTTGGAAACACAAGTGCTGCCACTTCTGGCAGTGATCTCCATGTGTTCTCTCACTTTGACACTCACATTGAGGCTTAATGTTGCCCTTGTAAGACTGGCACAAACACACATACCCTCAGTACCACCATGGGAGGCAGAGACAGAGTGATGACAGATACATCTAAACTCTACTCTGTCAGCCGGGGTCTGATTCCCAGTGACCTTAAGAAACTCCAGTCTAGACAACAGAGGTCTTTGGAAGTGTTGGGTTATGTTCGAAGTTTTTGAAATTCTGTGGCTGAACATGCACATGCATTCTTTGATTTGTTGTTTGCATGTTTGTCTTGCCCTACTGCAGGGAAGCAAGAAGTGCAGTGTCAAGTAAAAAAGCTTCAGAGCTGTTAGGAATCCAAATTCATTGTGTGAAGATAATTTGGTCCAATTTTGCTAAATTAATACTTAATACTTAATACCAAAATATGGCAGTTTCCATTATCATTAGTAATAATAGCAGTTAATACCTATTTTGTCAACAGCCAATTTGAGTGTGAATTTATTGGCAACTAACCTCTATCATTATATCACAAGTTCAGATCTTCTTCATGTAGCAGATTTTGTTCATGATTTCAGTTGGGGATGTCGGTCCACTCACAGGGGGACTGGCCCACCCATTTCCATGTAGCACCTTTAAATACAGTCCGTCATTACAATTATAACAGCTTATAACCATGTTTGACAGGGACATGGGGTTGAATTGTGTCCATAAGATGGCTTTTGTTGATAACCTTCTCCTCAAGGAGCAGCAGTCAGTTAAGTCAAAACCACTAGTGACTATTAACACAATGCTTCTTATAGACCACAGTGGCAGTGAGTTTTATAAGAATATAGCTAAGTATTATTATATCAATACAAGTGGCATATATTGTGTTTACAGCAAGGCACTGAGCTGTGCCCTCTTCATTATCTTATATTTCTGATACTTGTCAAAACCAAATAGAGGTGAAAGAATACACAAACCTGGCAAGTTGATCATTAATAAGCCTTCAGCATTGTTCAAGCTGCTCTAGTGATTTTTACTCTTCTTTTTCAGGGACAACTGTCTCACACGTTTCTTTATGTAAGTTCTTACATTACATAAGAAATACTTAAATACTGGCAAGACAACTGGAAAAAAAGTGGACGGCAGTCTCTGATTGTCTATTGTAGTTGATGTGAATTCAAGCTAGCTACAGTCACCTTGCTGTAGCTTTCTACAAGAAACAATTACCCACTCATGACTCCCTCTAAGATTTCTGTCTCTTGTAGCACACATGAATTTATTAAAATGTTAAGGGCAGCATCTCGACACTATGATGGCCAACATAGAGTGTATTGAATGCGGACTTCCAGCTTGTCTTCACGCTACTCAGATTCAAGACCTTGTCCTAACATTAAGTTAATACAATGTAGTAAAAAATAATAATGATCAAAGCTTGCAAACTGCAGCAACCAAGAGACAAAGAGCAATCAGAGCGGGGAGGGAGGGCGATTGTTTGTACATCTTCCGTTATAATAAGTCTATATGTATAAACACGTGAAGCTGTTTGGCACTTGTGAGTTCTTTAGAAGAGAAAAGTAGGCTGTGACTGTGGTTGTAGGAGGAGAAAGAGAACAGAAAATGGAGAAAGAGCAGCAGCATGAGAGGAAGCAGAAGTGCGGATGTGGACAGATGGACAGGGAGTTTTTTTCAGTTTAAACATCATCACCATCCTCGTCATCCATGTCAATTCTATCCGCCAGGGACCCGCCGCTGAGTGGGAAGATGATGTCTCCACTCCACAGAGAGATGGCCATCAGGGACTCAACTCTCTGCAGCAGATCTTTCCCAACAAAGTCATAAACACCATCCTTCCATCACTATGCACAGCATCACAGCAATGATCAACAGCACACTTTAATCAGCGACCATTCCCAGCTTCTCTTTATCAAGCTATTTTTGTTCCTTGGGGTTTGGTGATGCATCCCAGCTCAATTATCTCAAAATATTATGTATATGCATGTTTGTTCTCTCTGTTCAGAATGATGTTCAGTGTTTTTAATATGCAAACCATCCTCGTCAACCATGGGATTGAGAGGCAACCAATTGCTCAGTGTCAGATAGTGGGAGATGATTATCTAGGTGAGGGACTATACTCATCCTCAGTTGCTAGGAAGTGGCGTATTGATTGGCCATCGGGGAGCTAATAACACAAGGTTATCTACATGGAGCATGAGACAGTCTCCCTACTTAATACAGCACTCCTATCTAGATTTAATTTGTCCTAGTACTGAGCCAGGGTGCAAGGGAAGGGGTGTACATCTTCCAGAGACTAACAAAGGTCACACTATCGTAAAACCATCTATGGGGATGTAGTAGGATTATATGATGTGCCATCATAACTCTGTTTTATAGTTTTACTGGGTGCCTCCTACTGCTTGTATTGATCACTTTTGTAAAGATCACTTGATTGATCACTGATATATAGAATTATGGTATGGTAGAATTTAACAGTAACAGCCACATCTATATCTTGGAATCTTCAATTTATTCTCACTTAAACATGCTTTAACATGAAATGTACAGACAGTTCACCCAAATACACCCTGTATTTAATCCCATGAAAAAAAATCACCTACATTAGTATATAGACATTGAGAGTTTGGGGTTTTGTCTGTTCTGATCAATTGCAACTTTCCTCTAAAAAGTGTTCCCCTGATACTCCAAAGACCTCACAGTCTGTTTTTTAAAGAGATCTTCTTCAGGAGAAAGCATTTGTGAATCATCTTGAGTAACAGAGATATTGGGTGATTCCAAACAACTCTCCTCAGGACAAGTGGACAGTATCCTTATAGATTTAGGTTTTACATAATGCTCCATCTGTAAAGTGCTCACTGTCATCATATTAAGCTTGCTGGTTTGAAACTAGCAAGTCTGTCATGATGCATGTGGTGTAAGATATGGTGCGCAGTATATTTTTGTGACTAATGAGTATATTTTGTAACTGTATTTATATAGCAGTTTTCCAGTGTTATCGGCCACTCATAGTGCTTTACAGCACAAGTCACACGCTCGTGTTTCTAACCACCACACTTTTACTATCACACACCAGTCATTTACTGTCAGCACAGCCAGTAGAGGCAAATTTGGGGTTCAGCATTTTGCCCAAGGACAAAATAGTTATTGGATGACCTTTATCTCCTGAGTCCCACCACTATCCACCTATCCATCTATCCATCTATCTAAATTGTGCCATTTGCTGTCACAAACAAGCCAGCACTCACAGTGCATGCGCAGTGTCATCATGTGGGAAGCTACCTGGCAGTGATCTGTTGTCTAAACATAAATCACAGTGGTATGCCATGTTTACTTGTTACTGTAAATCTACAGTGAACCTTTCTCCCAAGTTATCAACATGACCTCAAACCCAACGTTTTCCAGCCACATTCCAGGTCATGGTAGAGACTCCTCGACAGCCCCAGCCCCCACTCTCTCCTTCAATCTCCAGGCAGGGTGTGATTGGAAAAACGCATCTAATGTAAAAAATGGAAACACTCAAGAACAAAATGACTGTCAAGCAGATGGTCAAGAAAAAGTGGCTTGTAATCTAAATTCATCTAGCCTACACTGTGTGTGTGTGTGTGTGTGTGTGTGTGTGCGTGTGTGCGTGTGTGTGTGTGTGTGTGTGTGTTTGTGCACGCACGTATGAGCATAATCCAACCTGGGGACAGTGGAGTAATCTTATGGCCAGGATATTAGTCAGTCTGTTTTCGAGTGCTCCATTGTTTCACAGGCTAAAAACAGCAGGACCGTGGAATAAAAGATTACCCGAGCACAGTTCAAGGTTTTGGTGGGGAAATACTCTGGGGAGGCCGAGTGCACTGCGTGCACGAAAGATTACATTTCAGTCCCTGGCTCCCAGTCAAAAGTTCGCCAGATGGAACAGGAAATTGTGTCGCTGTCAGTGAAAATGCGCAGAGAGAAATGTAAATGGCCCTCCCAGTAACAGACGCCTCATATGCAACCCCAGTTGTGTCCCCTGGGCTCTGCCTGTCCACTACGTCCATCTTGTGTCAAGTACTTGTTTTTAATTCTGGATTTGGTGGTGGTGGTGAGGCAGGATGCTATGAAACTATGCAGTGAAACTGAGCCTAGCAAGCAGGCCCTGCTGAAACTCATCTATGTATAAACAATATACAAAAAAAACTGGCTTGTCAATATCAATAAAATGTTGAATGATCGAAAACTGTGTTATAATAATTGTATTCTTTTTTAAGTTGATGCGCGGGGTATTTCATACTAAGTGTGTGTAAAGAGTAGGTTAGGTAGACTACAATGAAAATAAGGGTCCCACAGTAAGTGTGATCATTGTGACAAATATATAGTAAATATGTTTGTGATTTCAGTTCAGCCTTTTTTATAGTAAGAAATTGCTGTTCAACAGGACACAGGAACATCAATAGGCAACTTATTTTTAAATTATCGATAATAATATCTATAAATTGTACCATATCATTTGTCTGTCTTTAATTTTATATGCTATTGTATTATTGTGCTTGTTGTCTCCGATGTTTTGCAGTCTTGTACTGATTTGCCCCTTTGTCAAGCATTTAAAACAGCTGTTTTAAAAGGTGGTATATAAATAAAGTTATTATTGTTATTAATATCATTATTACTAGTTTAAGCTAATAATACTATGCTTTGGTTAATCAGTGTAATCAAATTTATGATGATTTCTGGTTGTCGACAGGTTGACGATGAATAAATATGATAACATCCCCAACCATGATCTGACCAGCAGACTCTGCTGTCCATCCCTCTTTTCTGCCATTTACAATCATGTCTTTACTATTGCTGTCTCAAAAAGGTGCACTATTTCATAAGAAATAATGAAACAAAAATATTTGATGAAATCAGAGCTAAATAACATCATTCTGCCAATAATAAAACCCAGCAGCAGTTTCCCCTACGTACCACTTCAGCTACAGAACATGAAATGGTGTTCGGTCAGAGGTTACTGGGCTGAGGTCTCTGACTGTGAGAATGCTTCTGTCACCATCATCACTGAAATGCATTTGTTTACATTTGAAGGATTCAAATTCTCCCCTCTTTAAAGCTTTTAAACTCATTTTAAACAAGTCAGCAAGAGTCAGCTGGTAGCTGGGTCAGCCAGATAACTGGATATGATGAGCTGGAGGAAAGACTTTTTTTTGTTTTGCTTCTGCTTTCATTTTATGCTTTTTGTGAAACCTCAAAAACTCTCAATGGCATTTCTGCCCTTGATCTTTACCTGAGCACAACATTTCTGATAAATCTAAATTAGTTTGTTTTTGACCTGTTTTTTTTTTGTATCTGCTAAATAAATAAATCGATAAATAAAAAAATAAACAAGGATCAGGATTGACCATACAGCATCTGCACCTCACCACTTTAAAACATTTCATTTTGTAGTGAGAGCACAATCATGTTCGCCTTTAGCTGCAGAGGACATTGCAATGCCACGCATGGCTCACTCTGAAAAGGGCACTTCCTCTGAGTTCACAACATTCAATAAAATATGTTATAAGCCACTGTCATTGACCACAGTAGGTAATCAGTATCCATTCACAGCTTTTAATGCGAGGAGCCTGTGTGTGTGAGTGAAGGAGTGAGTATGTACGGGAGGAAAACAAGAAGTGGCCTCCAAAAGGAGCATTGTAGGTCATGTAGCAAATCAGGCCTCCAGGCTTCAATGTGAATCAGGTGTTCCTACCAGCACTCTATCCAAAACAGAGAGGGGGGAGATGAAGAAGCAAGAGAGGGGAGTGATTTATCAATGCAAAGTTAATAACATCCATTTGAATCTAACTAAAAATCAATATTTCATTACCAAATTGTTAGCGGGAATGAAGAAGGATTGGGGAAGTTGGGGTGGCTGTGGTGGGAAGGAGGCATCGGGGAGTTCGATGGGGAAGACGGGATGATTCATGGGGCCATCAGGCTGAAGGAGGAGGGAGGGACGGAGGGATGGAAGGAGGATGAAAGGGGATGGTGCTGGAAAAACTTGAAGGGGGTTTGCTTGCCAATGACCTTGGCAAAAAATATATAGAAGAAAATGAGCGTAACTGTGCCCACATGTCAGAATCAGCTTATAAATCATACTAGAGGGAGCGGATGTGTGCGAGTGTGTTAGTTTATATGTATATATATATATATATATATACATACATGTTTTATATACATTTATAAAAGCTGAATTTGTTCTTTATGAGACAGCAACGCTCAAGTCACAATGTTTTCCCTTCAGAGGACAAAAGTTGAGCAACTTTTTCCATCAGTCCTCTAATACATTTCTGATGTGAGTAATGACTGTGCCAAGAAAATCAAGTGAAAAGACGAAAGAAAAGATTAACATGCAACATTTCTCACATAAGACAGAAATATATTTTTTCTCTTTAGGTGTTCAAAATGGAGCCTTTGTACCTGATGGGAGGCAGAGCATATGGATGTTTACTTCTTGATTTATTTAATGACGATTATATTGAGGTTGATGTAATTACTTTTATGGAGACCATCACACTTGACATATATCACAGTGTGCGAGCTGAAAGACAAGTGGGAAACTACAGACAAAGAATGATTAAACGTGACAGCGTTTTCAGGTTTTGACTAATTGACAATTTTCATATGACAGTTTTCATGGGCTGAAACCATCGGTACAGTGCTGATCCCCATTAAAGCAACTTAATTGGACTTTGTATTAAGATCTCTGTGTGTGTAGGCAGGAAAGTGTGTTTGTGTGAGGTGCGGAGGTGTCATGTGTAGTGTGATCCTGTTGTCTAGGTGGTACATGGTTTATGTACTGTAGCTAAACATGATGGACTTCAGTGACTGTTCAGCCACAGATTACCGACTGACAGGCATCACACTCAGACTTGATTATAAGGCCTAAGTTTGTCAAACCCACGCCACTGTGTATGGCTTTGAACAAATCAAACTTGTTTGTCTTCACACCTCATCCTCGTACTCCAGTGAGAGGAAGCGTCTTTTTTTATGACAGCATTCCAGATTGCATGCACATCAGGTGACAATTAAGACATAACAACATAAATTGTCTGCCGTCACATCCAGTTACCTTCAATCCCTGATGCCTTTCTGTCCAACTCCCAAAAAAGAAACACGTCACACACATTCAGAAACAGCTTCTGCATTACCTTGGCCAAAACCTGACAGTTTGTAGTGTGCGTAAATTAACACCATTTCTTCCTTCCACATCCTCATCCCATTCACATTCACCTGTAATGAGCAATTATAGTCAGATGGGCCCCATCTGTAAGGTTTTTTCCTGTTGCTTTTTTTCACTCAGCTATTGTGAGATCCTGCTGCGACTTTCCTCACCCCACTTACCACGGCACATTTCAAACAATCCAAATATGGCACATGTGCTCTAAATAATTCAGCTGCTGCTAACATTAAACAACTGTTAACACGCTAGAATAATTAGTTATGCTTGCTTGACATGTTTGCATCTTTAATAATTAATGCATTTGTCTTAATTAACAACAGCAGTATTTTAGCCTTGTTGCTTCTTCCTCAAGAAAATAAAGTAGAAAACAGGCAATTATGCCATAAATATTAATTAGATGCCCTTATTAAAAACCCAGATAATGGGGCACGGAGGGATCAAATAAATTCAGAAGGAAAGTAAGGAAATATAAAAATGGTGTCCATCTTTCATTGTGAATATAGCACAGATTCTTTTATTTGCTTTAAAAAAGACACAGCCTATAGATTTGAAAAATCATCATAGAGTTTTACATTGAAATCACTAGAACGTTAATGCTGTCAATGGGGGACTGCTGATTAATGTCACAATTATGCTTATGCTATTTTGCAAAATTATAAATGCAATCTCATTAATCATAGATTGGACCCTTTGTACCTTTGAATCATCTTTCTTCTTATATGAGAGATGTTTATTGCAGCAAACTAAATAAAAATAAAACATCTACAACATATTTTTAAATGTTAGTTTTTAGAAATGTATTTTCTGTAAGATAATGCCTTACTGCATTTTTAACTCTCAGAGACACCATGTTGTTATAGTCAATGCAATACACAAACAATGCAGCTATCTACCATCTAATTTTCTGGCTAAGTCACTGATCACTGTCAGCGGTCAGTAACACAAATGCTTTTCCTAATGCAACCAGTTTGACTGAAATGCAGCAGAAAATAGAGCATCTCTGTGGCTCAAGAAGGCCTTGTGTTGAATTGAGATGGTGTTGTATTTAATTTTTTATGGGTGGTGTACTTGTTTTGGCTGAAAGAGGGGCTAGACGTGAAAGTGCTCAGCCACTCGGAGATGAGCCAAAAATGCAGCTGTCAATGAGGGGAGAGACAGACGACAGGCATGACGCCCTACGTGCCGGATGACTTTGGGAAGACTTTGACAGCCACCCAGGAAGGGAAGTTATTTTCCCTCCTATTTTTCTCAAGCTGCCGCGTGATTAAAAGCCAAATGAGTGACACTGCTCGACACCCCAAATCAGCCCACTGCATTAATATTTCACACAGATGGCAGCTGTGTATCAAAATAACATGCAGCTATGGACAAGAGGAGGAGATGAGTGTTGGAACGGGGTAAAGATCCTTTGGTGGTATGGATATGTTTCCTTGATTGAACATGTTTATATACAGAAATATATATATATATATATATAATGTAGGAAATTTGCACGTAATCTTGTATATAAAAACATGTCTTCATATGGATTAATCAGATGAGATAGAATGTATTTAGTTAGTTTTAGAAATGGTGATAGAACGATTATGGTCCCTTTGGACGGAGCTCGCTGTTTGTCTGTTTGCAGTCTTTATGCTATGCTAAGATAACTGGCTGCTGGCTCCAGCTGTACACACTTACCATGCACACATTAGAGCAGTATGAATTCATCTAACTCTTGAAAAGGAAAATACATATTTTCCAAATGTTAATTTAGTACTTTACCTTTGCACAAAGACCAGTACCAGTGTGAAAACAGTTAACCAGGTTCTGTCCTAAAAGAAGCAAAATACTCCAGCACCTCTGGAGCTCATATTAACACGATATATCACATTTAATACATAACACAACATTTTTAAACTTCAGGGTTTTTTGGGATTAAAAACACAAGATAAAAAGAGTGTTGTTTTTTTTTTTACGACCCAGGCTTACATTTCCCCCCTGTTTCCAGTTGTTGTTATGCTAAGCTAATGTTCATTCAAGTATCTTGTGCTGGTTATTGATTTAAGACTGGTGTCCATCTTTTAATTTATCTAACTCAACAGGAAAGCAAATGAGTGCAAGAGGTCTGTCTGTTCTTTAATATAAAAATTAGTATGGTTTGGGAATGCACATTAATTGTGCACATTAATTTTCCAGATTCAACACACTGAAGTGGTGCAAGGGCAGTTCCTGCTGTTTGCACTGAACCCACTACTGATATGAAGGAAATGACAATAGGCTGGAACGAGTCAATCGGGAGGTCAGGAATTAACTTCATCATTCTTATCTGGACATTGTTGCCGTGATGGGGGAGATGGCAGTGGTGGGGGAATAACAGCCCTGAAGCACACAAGCCATCAGCAGTTGGGGGACTGCCTCAATTGGAAATGTCCATATTAGGAGATATGCAAATGCAGTTGATGGCGTTGTAAATTCGGTGGAGGTGACAGCAAACAACATCTCAGAGGCGATGATTAAAGTGTGAATGCTTAAAAAAAAAAGGGAGAGGAAGGGCGGGGGCAATAATGATGGGTGCAGAGACAAGAGATAACCATCGACTGAACCGACCAGGCCCCAGTCAATGGCAAAACAGGCGCCATCCCTCCACTGTTAGCGGCTGTGCTGTGGCTTTCTGCTATCACCGCTGTCAATAGCTGTCAGTCCCAAGCAGCCTGTCACTTGGAGCATTAGTGTACTTTCACCACAGCAAATTCAATGTCCATCGTTCCCTGACCTTCCCACTGGTGAGTGTCCTCCCAGCTGGCCCCCGAACATTCAACCAGATACCATTATCAAGACCTCAAAACACAAGCAGTTATTGCACTGGAAAGGTTACAGGCGTTCAACGGTTGGGGAAGTACAGCCTGAGATAAATAAATATGCTATATATTAATAATGAATGAATGGCATTTGAGGCTGGGGGCAATGTGTGTGTGTGTGTGTTTGTGATTGCATGGATGGTTTCAGCTATAAAACCAGCTTCCTTCACCAATATTGTGCGCTGGGGTTTTTAGAAAATGTCACAAAACCTGATTTATAGTGTGTCTTCTGAGAGCATTATTTGGGTTTGACAATCTTAATCATTCACATTTCTCACATACCTCCCCTGCCTCCCCCCTCTCTTTTTTTTCTTCCCTCGACCATCATGGATTATTGAAATATAAAAATAAGTGGTGGAGGGGGCCCCTGGAGCAGTATCAAAATGTCAGGTTTGTACTTACAGCCTGGTGCTGCTAGACAGGGTCAAGGGTTTCAATTATTTGTGTACGTACAGTCTGGCGCTACATGAAAGGTTATGTCACCCGCCAGCTGTTTACTCCTGAACACTAGAAGGTAACCAGTGCACTGCTCCACTATAAACTGCACTGATATGGAACTGATATAGCTGAATGGGACCAGAGAAGGGCAGAGAAAAGGTTTGTATTCAAAGCCACTGAATGAAAAGGCCAACGGAAAATCGACTGTGCACATTATTTCTTATTATTCAGCTTATGAAGCTAAAAGGAATTTATGTTATTCCTGAATTCGCTGCTGCATCTCACTCCACATATAGTATTTGAATGAGGATATACTCGTTTTATTTATTTAGAAAAACACTAGTGACACGCAAGAGATTGGACAAAGAAATCTGTGATGACTAATAGATCATTCTGAGGACAATCAGAATGATGTATGCCCTTCATACCACCCTGAGCTCAAAATGATGACATGGAAACCAAGAGACATTAATGATGGGTTGTAGTCCCTCTCTCTCTCTCACCCTTCCCCTCCCTCCTTCCCTCCTTCACCAGAACCCTCATGAGTCTTCAATGTCAATAGAAGAGTTCCTGTAAAAAGCTTCAGACTTATTGGGAGTGATACAGAATTTTCTAAATGTCATTAATTGACACCTTTTTCTGTAGGAGCTGTCAGACAGAAAGCTGAAAGGTCACAGCTCTGGGGGTGAAATTTATATATATATGCTTCCCTCCTGCCAGCCCTGTGAGTTATGGCTGTCGTTAACGCAAGGGAATGGATGGAGGAGCCGCTTCTGAAAGCCCCTATCGATCCCATTCCTGTTCCCAAGGAATCAAAGGCCCTAAATGTGGCGCAGGGTTTCCTGGGCAGACACGAAGGGGCTGATGTGCATGTTCCTCTGAGGAAGGACGTTATATTTTCACGTTGTCTTATTATGAGAGAAAATATGGCCAAGTATTACCTTTTCACAAGTTTAGGCTTTTTTTTACTGTGGCTTCAGTGAGAGGAAAGAGTTGCTCTGTTGCTCTGTTCAAACAGAAACTTGAATTTTACGTTTCAAATCCCTTATCAGCTGCTCCGGGACAAGCTGGATTCTAGATTCCAAGCAAACCAGATGAGTTCCCCTGTCTTTACAGAGCTTTGCTGTTGAAGTGCATTTTGACAAATTTATTTTAATACACTTGTACCATTGAAACCTCTGCTGCACAAATACAAAGCACACGTTGTGATCTCTTGGCCTTAAGAGCTACAGGCCTTAGCCTTTGTATTTCAGATGTAATAAGACTGGAATCGTCTCTGCAATGGCACTAAAGAAAACCCCTGTTGATAATTCAAACTCTGCAGAGAAATCTGCACCCCCTTCAGCCTCAGTCGCTGCTCTCAGTCTCTATTTCTTGACAGGCTGCAGGGGAAAGATGGTTAATTTCTGACTGAATATTATGCTACATAACCACTTGGCATTTAAACTGAAAAATGGGTTTCTGCTTCGCCTGTCGCCACTGCTGTTTCCCCTCCAGAATGAGAGAGGAGGAGGAGGTGAAGGAGGAAGAAGAGGAAGATTGGGTGTGAGAAGAAAAAGGAGTGTTTGTGTAGAAAAATTAAACAGAGTATGTTTTTTTTATTCTATTTTATTCCGTTTTGTTTCGACATGCTAATATTTCTGTATTCTACTCAGTTAGTGATGCAGCGATCATGAATAATTATGCAAAGATTGAGAAAGACAAGGGAACATAAACTTTTATACACACACACGCACGCACACACAAACACACACACACACAAACACCTATGCCAATTGGATGCTGCTCAGGCCTTAACACCAGTTTATTCTCAACCCTAAATCCCATTAAGCTTGTGAAGTAGTACGACTGCCTGACAAATCACTTTAGACCATGTTAACATGTAGCATATTTCATGTGTTTCTGTGGCCAATTAAGGAGAACAAAGCCGCAGCAGTAGCAGTAGGAGGAGTTGAAAGGCCATGATAAAGTATAGTGTACAGTGTAATTGTATTTGCTGAATCAAGTGGTATTTCCTCTAATGTAATTGCTTTAAAGTTGCAGTTGTGGTCAGAAGTGAGCAGTAAATGACTGAGAGAGACTGTCCCTATGAAATGTTGTATTATAGGAGCAGCTGTATTAATAGACGCTGTGGTTTGATAGGTCGTGGATCATAGAGAGCAGTGAAGGGTGCATCCTGCAGTATGTGCATACATGTGTTTATGCAGATGATTTAAGAGGTCACAATGTACGAGGGAGGATTTGTGTTCAAATATAAATGTTTTTCCTTCACATGTGTATTTGGACGTGTGAGGCCATCTGATCTCTGCTCGCGTGTATGTGCATCTCTGTGTGCTGCTGGATTTCTTCAGGCGTCCAGGCAGTTACAACGAGGGTAATTCGTCTGATCAGGCTGATTGGTCTCCAGCAAATAACTCACTACAAGATTAGAGGGGTAATTCCTGGGCCAGAGCAGAAGCTGGAAGTGCTAATCAATGGAGCTGCCTCACTGACAACACGACATTTTGGCTGCTTGACCACTAATGTATGGAGGGAGGAGGTGGGGTGTGAAAAAAGTGTGTGAGTGTTGTTTGTGTGACTTTTTTGCGCACATTTGTGTCTTTGTTTTTTTTGTAAACACGTAAAAGCTTTTTTTGGCATTTGTACATGCTCGTGTGCATCTGTGTGTGCATGTATTCAACGCTTCATAGTTTGAACGGTCCTCAAACGTAATGTGTGATTAATGAGGCTGCCTTATAGTGGTGAGCGAGAGCAGGGGGAGCAAGTAAGTGAGTGAGGGCGGGGGCGTGAGTGGGCTCCAGAGTCACAGGACCGGGACAATATTGACATCTCCATTATTTACTGAGTGATCGGAGCAGCCAAAGGGCTGCTGATTAGAAAACAATAAATGCTGTTATTGGTGATCGGGGCTTTAGCAGGACATTGCAATTGCATGTCCCAGCCTTTCTAATTACTGCAGCCACTGAGCACTGGACAGTGATAAACCAAAAGCTAAACCATGTAGGAAAACATCAGTTATCCATCAGATTTTAACTGTTATACAGACAAAGCTTTTCTACTGTTAAACACAGACAAATGGTGAAATCCACTGCACATATAGCATTTGTATGGTATGAAATACATAAAAGCAAGACTCTTGGTGTGCTGCAAAAGTGTTGGTATTCATGAACTGAAATGTATACCAAAATTTAGTAAGACTTGAAATTTTAACATGATTCAAAATATTTAGATCCTCCATTCAACTCTCTATGAAGACTGTAGAACAATTATCTGCCTTTTCTCGTGTCAAATTACATTTCTGAAGCCCATGAAGTGTTGCTACCAGAAGAAAATTCAAATTTATTTATATATATATTATATTTATATACATCTTGTTTTGAAAAAAAAGGCATATTCTATTCACACTTGCATTTAGTGGTATCAGTGAATATACAACTAGAAGGGAGCTCTGAGAGTGCATACCTCCTCCAAGGCTAATGCCCTTTCTCACCATGTCAAAGCAGTGTTTCACATTAATTATCTAGACTGTGGTGGCCCACCATATTCTAATTTGTCCTGCCACAGTTTTATAATGAGCCGACCAACTGTTTACACTTCTCATAATAACATTGGAGATCTCTAATTTGGTGTTTTGCTACATATAGCTGTGTGCAGCGTTATTTGCCACCTTCTCGCTCAACTTTAAAGGGATAGTTCGCCGAAAAAGAAAAATCCACTCATTATCTACTCACCACTATGCCGACGGTGGGCTGGGTGAAGTGTTTGAGTCCACAGAACACTTTTGGGGTCTCAGGGGTAAACTTTGTTGCAGCATAATCCAATACAATTGAAGTAAATGGTGATTCCTTCTTCAGACGTGATAAAACAACAGCAAAAAAACACAACATGCCTCCATACTGCTCCTGTGGCGTCATCCAAGTGTCCGCAAGCCCTGCCATTCAAATTCTACTCGAAACGGCGTCATTTACACCATGTTTTAAACCTAAATATCTGCTACCGGAGGTAGTGATGCTAGCGGAGGTAGTGATGCTACAGTGCACCCACGAGTGCCCGTGGGTGAGAGCTTCTCTGCAGTGTGTGCGTAGGATAAAAACATGGTTTAAATGATGCCATTTCAAGTGATTTGTGGACTCAACCACTTCACCCACCCCTCCATCTGCATAGTGTGAGTAGATAATGAGTGAAGTTTCAGTGAACTATCCCTTCAAGCTGCAGTTGCGTGCGCACCTGCAGGTGGCATGCAATGCAGTTCTCTCCCTTTACTCTTTAGTCTGTGCACCTTACACTCAGATTATGTTGCGCACAATAGTGACCTATGTGCGTGTGCACCTCCACTGACGAATTCTGAGGAAAACGTTGCAGAGAAAGTGATCCACACCAAAATGTGTTTCTTTCGTGGCCTGTACCGCATCTTTCCACCAAATTTCGTGATAACCCATACAGTAGTTTTTGCATAATCCTGATAAAAGGATAGACAGAGAGACAAAGTAAAAACATAAATGTTGGAACAAACATAACCTCCATAGCAGAGGATTATTTGACCTGGTTTTTACTTCCCTTTGAGAAATGTCTACCTCCACCACAGTGCAATGGATTTGAAAAGAATACCATTTGAGATGTGTTAAAAAGTTACATTTGACAAGCAGTTACACCTCCTTCCAGAAGAGAAAACTGTGTTACCTCCTATTATCTACAAACTGATTGCTGTAAACATTTGTAAAAACACCCATTGTTCACACAGGATGAATCTTCCTGACTTTTCACACCATTCTTAGAGAGAATAGTCTTCTCTTACCCTGTCTCCCTCGGGATGAACTGTTACAACTATGACAATCTCTTAATTCTCCAATCTAGTACTATCAGGGGGTCAACATTTAGATTCATGACCCGATTCTGTCAAAACTGATGAAGTCCCAGAATGTCAGCCTCAGCTGTAGTTATGGTTATTGCTCACCAGCAAATGAGATAATTAGCACAGATTGTCTGTATTTTTTAAACTATCAATCAAATATTAGAAAAATTATTTTGATTTAGTTTGATCACTTTGGAATGATTTTATTTTCCTATGTTAATGTTCTGTTCATTTAAACCATGTAATGTCAGTCTCAGCAGTAAAATACACAACTTAAACCCTTGATGTCTTTTCTGATATTAATCACGGTGGTAGAGATGTCCCCTCTTTGATGATCTATGGGTACAATTGATGGATTAATGACACAGGCCATAGCTGTTTGTCATGGTCGGACATAATTACAGCTGTTCAAACATTATTGGCGTACCGCTGGACGCTCCATAATCGGTAAATTACGGTTTGTTATTCTGTTAATTGACTAGGTATTGGTGGAGAAAGCACTAATATGCAAAGCGGTGATGAAGTACATGCCATAGTATGGCACACTGCTGGTGCACATGTATAAAAAAGAACCATGCACATACCTTACTTAATAGATATAAAGGGATGTGTAAGCACTTTTTCTGTTTGTACATAGAATTATAGATGTGAAATCCATACGTGTATTTGATTCCTGGTAAAGAGGATGGTACCACATCAGGAACTCATGGCCTGTGGACATTGTTAAGAACAGTTGTCTGATACATGTACAGTATGTACTGTAAACATCTGGTGGCATTAAGAACGATGCTGTGCATGTCAGCATTTTCAGTTGTGAGGCTTTGCAGTGTTCCAGTGTGAACACCTATTGCGTATCATGTATATATAGCGGAAGGTCTTTTTAATAACTTGTAGTATTCGACAGGTAGCTTGGGCTGCATTCGTATTAAAAAGAAGACAGATAGTGCTCATCTTGTTGGATTTATGTCTGCCTGGATAGAGAATCAGAGAATCACACCCTGTCCGGATTTATGTGTCAGTTAATGTGAAGTGACAGCACTGTCCTTGACTGTTACACCTGTCAGTGGTCTGTGAGCAGCAGGGTCCTGCATCGCATATACCCCAAAAAGGAGTATAAAAATACACCGTCTTGACACTGCAATGATCCACTAATCAGCTGACATGTGCCACTGTGTTGCAGGTCTAGCCCAAGTGGACTGATACATGGTGAGTCAACAGTAATGTTTCTATGTGGGACTGTGAGTGTTCTTGTGTGTTTGACAAACCTCACACTGTGTATCAGTTTTGCAGTAAAACTTTTATATATTTTAAAAACATTTTTTCGACTGTGCTATCTGTAATATCTTGCTCTTTACTTACGTCTAGTGGCAATGATGATAAATTGCAACTCAACGTTATTCACATACACTCCCCAAGCACTTTGTTAGGAACACATGTTGACCTGCTTATTCGTGAAGTTATCCAATCAGCCAATCATGAGGCAGCAGTGTAGGAAATAGAATCAGACAAACAAAACTCACTGTGATTTGGTGGAGGAAATGGGGCAGGGTACCAAGTAGACGGCCAATGCGTAGGTATCAGGCTTCAACTCAACCTAACAGCTAACTGCAAGGGAGCCCCTGAATTGGTGTCTACAAAAGAAATTCTCTAGATTTGGTTTACACAATCCAAATTGGTAACTGATTCATCATTTCTTTATTTTTTGTGACTGAAAGCCAACTGATGAATATTAACTCACGTGGCTTCTGTATAATGTTGGCCAAAACATAGCTTATTCCCCTTTCCAAAATAAAAACAATAATGACTATTTAGCATAACATTTTTCAGATGCCGAAGCTCCTGCCACATATTTTCACTGGAAGTTCCCCAACAGTGTTTTTCAGTCATCTGTGTTCTGCACACTAGATGGGCTTATATTTGACTAAATAGAGCTGTTAGAACCAGCACTGTGATGGCTAACTGCTCACCCAAACACAACTTGGATAACGTGTGTAATTTGTGGCATTGATTGTATCAGGCTGGCAAAACGTGTGCATGCAGCACCTCTGAAAGCATCCACATCTTTTTTGTATAACGTTCATACAACAAATACAGAGCTGCGCAGCCTGTCTTTTTAGAAAGCCTCAAATCTTGGCAGCCAGCAACGTAACAGACGACTGACTATATTAATCAGTAATAGACTTGAACCTTCACTCATAAATTATGCCCATTTTGTGCAGACAGATAATAAAATATGACTTCTTGTACAGCAATAGAACTCAGTCAACGCCCCTGTATCAGGGCAGGCCAAGACAAAAATAATGGCTGTTTTTTTTATGATTTTTCCAATCAATAAATCATTAATATATCAATCTGTGGCCTGACATTTTTATTGTGGTTGTTGTTCGAATCAAGTCCTCGTCCCAATTGTTCTCTTCTTTTTCTGCAGTTTTTCTCCCATTTGTTCCTGATTCATCTCTAAACCTGCTGCAGCTAAACTCAGCCAGACTCTGCCAGATCGTTCACTCACATCCACTGATAGCAATGCTATGGCCTCAGAAACTCAAAGTTGCTTGTTTGCCATGTGCCAGCTAATGCTCTGTCCAGCTGGTTATCAATACTCACTGAAATGGGACAAAAGCTGTGTGAGCATTCCTATAAACGTGCAGCATGCACGATGAATGGTGTTGGGTAAGAATGCAGTTGGTACCTTCTTGTCTCTGGACTGACTGAGTGATATCTCAAGTTTTGTTTTTAATGGAGTGAGTGTGAGTGGGGAATCCTTTTAGAGGGTTTGTGGTGCTCTTTTGACCTGCGTACATGGCCGGTAGTTCAGATTTCAGACACTTTGCCAAAACTACAGTCCAGCTCTGTTCGTGGGGGCATGGATGATACTAGTTCCTGACACTGGAATTACAAAGATATGTGAAATGGTAGACAAAGAATACAACAGTTGCCTACACCAAAGTGGAGCAAAAGGTTGAATTTGTATTAGCCTTCAGAATGACCCATCAAAACATACTGTCCAGTATTTGATCTATTTGTAATAATTTCCTGTATCAAAGAAATGCTGTTGACCAGCGAGGCAAGCGCACACACAAGACTCCTGTGTGGCAGCTTGTAGTGGTTGTGGGTGTGTGGGGCAGAAAGAGAGAAAGGATGAGTGACGGTGTCCCCCTCTGTTCCAGCGCTCCATATGGGTGGGTGGGGCCTCGCAACTGATGAAGCGTCAGCCTGAAATTACCCATATGCAACTTTGCAGGTGTTCCAAATGATTATGTTATTGGCTCTATCAGTTCATCCTTTTTTTTTCCTTTTTACAAGATTTTTAGCATCCCAATCCTCTGAGTCTGAGCGGGTAGGAATATAAAACATATACGTAGATGCCTGCATGGTAGCACCATCTGCCTCCGAGATCTTACACATACAAGAAAGAAAGCGGTAATGATCTGTTTGGGCTAGTGCAGTAGCAGAGGGAATGTGTGGATACTCACCGCGTGCATTGTGTGTGTTTGTGTGTGTGTGTGTGTGTGTGTGTGTGTGTGTGTGTGTGTGTGTGTGTGTGTGTGTGTGTTTGTGTGTAACATTCCCATATTTCAGGCAGTTACATTTTACATGGAGTCTGTACCATACAGTGCTGCATTGCCTCATGCTCCCTTTTTACTCTTGGTGCCTCCAAAAAGCCCAGTCTGTCCTGATTGGTCAGCTGACCCACTCTTTTGTGATTGCTCAACTGCCTATAGGTGTAAGTCATGCGCCATACCCAGAATCTTCCTGATCAGCTGTAAAGATTGCTGTATAGCCATGGTAATGATGGCATCTGTTCTGCCAGTAGGTGGGTAAGTTACATGTTAGTTGGTGATGTAGATGCTTTCAAGCCAGGAATGCAAACCAGGTATTTAGGCTCTTCATGATTCAACCTAACCTTTGCAGAAGATTAGTAGCTTACTACATTTCAAAATAATGTGACACAGCCCTGCATGTTTGTTGTACAAGCAGTGCTCATGGCTTTGCAGATATAGAGGGTACAGTAAGGTGTCTGTGTGTGTTGTGCTGCAGGCCTGGCTCAGCTGTAATAGGAGAGCGGGGCACAGTAATAATGGCGCCAGTTTAATGACGACAGATAAATCAGCGTTACCTCCCTGCCACAATGATGGAAATGTCTGACACGCACACACACACACACACACGCTGCTCACTGAATGTTTCTCTGATGACCAATACGCATGCATATTGTTGTGATTGGTTGCTGCACAGTCTGTACACACACACAGAAAATTACTGTGTGTCATTAACATTTCCCTGCAATAGGCCTGCAGATGTGACATCATCAGCACACATGAGGAGGAGACAAGTTGTGGTGGTTGGTACAACGCTGTTCAGGCACATAGCTGAAAAAATGCAGCCCAAAATCTGAAAAACTGATTTTCAGGCTCCAGTTTTATGCTGGCAAGTAATATAAATTTACACTGGCAAAGGGTGAAATGTATTGGCTTCCAGTTGATTGCTTCTAGTACCAGTTTGGTAACTTGCTGCCATGGGGGTGAAGCAGATTGTTGTGGCAAGTCTAGACAGTACATTTCAAAATGCCTCCACCTCCTTAAGACACATATTACGTGGTAATCTGTGCTTTTCGAAGCTTTTTGGTGGTAGAGCAGCAAATACAAAATTATGTGATTGAATAAAAACTCATCTATTGTATTATTTTACAACAGGCCTCCATCTCACAATGACATCCCACTGAGGTATTGTGATGTTATTATTTGGGACTTAATGTTATCTGCTTTCATACACTAACCTCAAAAATATTGAATATACCCTTGTTCATTCTCAGACTTGTGGTCCAACATCACAGCCTACAGACCACACAACCTTTTTTCACGAAAAACAACACTTGCTTCTCAGACTATAGTGAAAAGAACATATTTTCCGAGAATTGCACAGAGCTATTACCTTGTGCATCATGGACCAGATTCTCTCATATTATTATATTTAGATACACATGTTAAGATACTGATTTCTTCATGTTGTGGTGCATCCATGTATACCATTTTGATTGGCATCTTTTGGAAAGCCCTGCATCTCTGTTACCCTGGTGATATTTCAACTTGTCTAGCATCCACAAATATCTTTCAGTTGTTTAGGTCATATTATAATATGTACTGTCAATGCTCTATATTTTTTGCTCTCTATGTATTTCTGGTCAATTACTTTATTGTAAATTACTTACACTACCACCTTAGTCCCTGATGAAGCTTTTTATATCAGCAGTGTAACATGCCATCACATTATGGTGACAAAGATATCAATGTTTTCAAAACTGTGACTTCAACTTAAAAAGGAATATCATCAGCTCATGGCAGTTCATTTTGGGCGCAGTATATCCAGGCTCTGCACCTCCCTGGCAGAAACATTGGTTTCCTCTCAGGAGAATCTGTCGGACCTCTCCTATGTATGTGGAAACTGTCACGTTGTCATGATAGGGAGTATACCACGTGTAAAAGGAATGAACAGAGCTCATTGGATTGGCTTCGACTGATGTCAGCCCACACTGACTGGCAATTTACTCTGGCAATTCAACCCCAATAACACCTGCAATACCAATGTGCCAGCAATATAATAAAGTAAACAAAAATATGTTGGCCATGATGACAGGAATTATAAACTCAGTATATGCAGTATGCCTTGGAGCCAGATGTCAATATAAAACCACAGTAAATGGACTAAATGGGCTTGGCAAACCGGTTGCGTTAATGTGGGTTCCATCACTGGCATTTTGTGGCACTCAGCAACAATCAAGTTTTTTCTAAAACAATTAAAAGTTGGACATGAGACCCTATTTTGAAGTGATGAATTAGAACCCAACTGGAAGACCACACATATTTTCCTGGCATTTTTATAGCTTTTTATAGGACTATAGCTTTGAGTGGATAGTGGACATTAAACACCTTGTTGGCATGGTTGAATGTTGCGTGTCAAATGCAGCTGTATGTGCACACATAGTGTACATCTTGCAGGTGAACTATGCCAAGTAATTATTATCATCTTTTCAGGTGGAGCAGAACTGTGGCCAAAGTAAATATTTTGTAATCACTATGTTAAAATGTATTTCTTGATTTTAGCGACTATATAGAAATCACACGTCATAGATGCAGTTCAGGAGCTTACTGCGTAATGAGCTGCTAACTTTGTAAATCGCACGCTAAATGCGCACATTGATAAATTGTCTATATTTATACAGCACTTATACAGTCTTGATGACTATTCAAAGCGCTTTACAGTACAGTGTTTGTAATTCACCCATTTACACAAACATTCATACAGTGCATCTATAGCTCTCTTTCTATGAGAACGGCACCGCAGTCGGGGTTAATTTGGGGACTGGGATCAAACTGCTGACCCTCTGGTTAGAGGGCCAACCACTGTCACACAAGCCATTTTCAGACATGACCTCTAGAGGAACTGTGGAGAATTGGGTCCGGACTTTCTCCATTACGGGATCACCTGTTTTTGTTCACCAAAAGCTCTCTTTACATGTTCATCGGTTTCTTCTACACGAGGAGATATTTGTTTGGTCTTTGTTATTTTCATTTCTGCATCTGTTGCGTGTTAGAACCTTCATCAAACCCGCCCCCCCCTTGCTTGCGGTGGATCCTGCAGAGGATCTCCTGCTGTGTTCTCGGCTCCTCCAGAGTTTCTGCGGACTTTAAGCTAGGGAGACAGGAGAAGAAACTCTGCAGAAACTCTTGAAAATTAGTGTTCACACATACAGCCACTGCTGCTATGACTTGCATGAGTGTGTGTCCACACCACCAGTGTGTCGACTGTAGCACTGCTACTCCCAGACTTATCTTTCTACATCCAGCTTGGCTTTGATAATGGCCATAGTTAAGTGTTGTAATCGGAAAGCGTTGTTTATCCTTTTGCAGAGCGACGGAGAGCGAAAGAGAATGTCCTTCACAATAGACATTACAAAAGGTGTCCGTTTTGTATGTTGTTAATATGATGTGAATTCAACTCCTAGCACATCTTTTCCGTGTCAATTTTAGATTGGAGATGCGCAGCAGGCAATATGGTCGCCGAAGTGAAAACGCCCAACAGTGAGTGATAGAAATGGCTCTGAAGCTGTAGGACATGGAATCTTTTAGTGTACAATCAGCATGATGAACTGTGATTTTCACAACATCACACTAATCAGAGTGCAATCCCTCATAGCAAAATAGTTTCTGCCCAGATTAGGCCCACACTGTCACACTGCCACACAGTCACCTGGCCCACATAACGCATGGAATGATGGCACTCGGATGATTTGCACCTGAATGCCAGATCTGGGCCACAAGCAAGCCATAGCAACTCTGCTTGCCAACCAAATGTGCCAAAGGTAGCCTGAATTTGTTTTAACCTATCTTGTTGTACAAAAATATTTTTTAACATGTCAGCATTCTTTGTGTTTCAAGTGAAAGTTTTTCCACTAAATGTTTTTGTACTTCCAATCTGAAGGTATGGATTTGTGAATATAAAGTATTTCAGTATAGAAACACAAATACCACACAGTTTTATTGAACTAAGTCTGTGTCAGCCTTTTAAAACAATACTTTTTTGTGTACAGTACAGGTAGAATAGATAACAAGGTATCAAATGAGTGTAAAATCAGACAGTGAGTGGTGCTCTGCTGTGAATACAGCTGGGCTTCTCCCATAGTCTCAATCTCTTGCTCTCCATCTCTGGGACTCAGACGCTGCTGAAGTCTGTCGGCAGACAGCAGCTCAGCTCTGTTCCGTTGTCCTCTGCTATCACCGCGGGGCATTTTCAGCGGATCCCGTGTTCACATCACTCTCCGACCACACGTTCAACAAGAGCGCCTTGTTTGTAAATATACAAAAGTGTCTGTCTCTTACATTGTTTGCTGTTGTTTTTTTTATTTTGCCAGTGATATTTTCTCCTCTTTGGTCTTTTTATTCTGTCGCCTGACTCGGCTGCCTCTCTGTCTGTTTGTCTGTGGTTTGCTGCCCTTTCCATCCGCTTCAGATTCTGCCTCATGATGACTTTGCCTTCTTCTTTGTCAGTGGTTGCCTTTGACTGAGGCGGCAGGCTTGGATGTTTGGTAATGGCCACTTAGAGTAATCAATGGGCCTCTTTGAAGTTGTGAGATGAAAGAGGAGTTTGACAGCTAATGTGTGCCTGTTCTGTGACGTGAACAGCATGGCAATGTTTGCATGCTTTGAAGGCACGGGGACGGGTGCATCAGGTTGGATTTATCCCACACTGAAGACTCACCTCAGCTGCAGAGCGGGCACAATGGCAAGTGGCAGTTGCTCTTTCACTATCTTATGCACACGCTTACATGCACGCAGACACTCTCGCTTTCAGCATCCTCCTCTCTCATCCCCTGTCTTTCTCTCATTCACCCTGTTTTATTTATCTGTCACATCGGTGCACCTCCTATGCAGCCTGTGCCAGCTCCGATTCCACGCTCTCCCACAGAAATGTGTTCAAGTAAACATTTCACGCTTGCTTATGCTAAAGGGAAGTGGCAGCAGCAGGTATGTGACAGGCAGAGAACTGTCTGTGCCCAGGGCTGCCATTGACAAACCCAGCCCCTGTTCTTTCTTTGCTGCTTTTATCTTCTAAATAATGTGTGATTGAAGGAAAGCATATGATGATAATGATACATTTGTTATAGTGATCAAAGTCTAAAAGAGCACACCCCCAGTGAGGGAAAAATAAAGTAATTCTGCTTATGATTGTAATGTAAATTATTCGCGCTAAAATAAAAAATTTGCATAGTAGTAACGTTACGCTACACTTTATGCAGCTGTTCCATTTGAATAATTTTGACTGTGCTACCAGTCGTGTGCAATCCCAATTTGCTTCGCAGAAAGCAAGTGATGCGTGACTTTTGAAGCTAAAGGAGCAAACGGAGAAATAAGGGGAAACATTTGCAGAGAGGGATCATTTCCCACAACCAGCAGCTGTCCTGGACCACACTACATGGTGGTCCACAGCCCCTCCAAGAAGAGAAGACAGGGATGGATTCTGTATAGTCATGGCCTCTCCCCTCCACACACATACACACACACTGAGGAGGTGGGGGAGAGAGGCTGGGATATGTACAGGAAGTGATCTGAAAGTTGGCAACACTCTTCCCCTCCCCCTTGGGGGCAGTTAACTTACTGCTGAGCTCTTTGGTGTCGTTGAAATGGTGTATGTTTGCAGTGTGTGTCGGGAAGGTTAAGGAACTGCAGTGAGTTATACTCTGTCTGTCTGTCTGACACACTGAGTCGGGTTAATGGTGTCCTGCAGCGTAACCCTACCACATGCTCCTCTAAGCTAAAACACATGCAGTGTGTTCAGCCAGCAGGAGCCCGTTCTCCGAGCCTGCAGTTGGACCTGGATGCAGTTACAGTAATGTCAAATATCAATGACATCACCACTACCTCAGTGCCTGCTCCTCTGCTGCCTCTCCTGTTCATTGGACGTGATGTAATTACTTGAATCACAGTTGGTCTTGTTTAAGTTTAAAAAGTGGACACTAAAACTTCTGTGATGCAGCCCTTCAAAGAGATAATCAGTGTTGAATGAAATAAGGCCTATGTTGTATCAGCGATTTACAGGAAGAGAATCCAACCTACACTGTGTTCAGGTCATGAAGCCTTTTTTGGAGGGTAAAGTTTTTCAACAATAAATCCTTAGAGGTTTAGTATTCAGAACATCTGTGATGTACAGTAACAGCTTTCACACAACTAATGTATCATTCCTAAACCTGTGTGATTCACACAGGACAAAAGCTTTGTGAAGCAATGAGTGATGTTAGTGCTTTGACAACGTCTGCAATATCTGCAAGAGAATAACAACTTTTTCAGCCGCCTTTGTAAATACACATGAAAACACACGTTATCATTGAGAAAAAAATTATTGAAAAAAGACAACACTATACTGTTCTAATTAAATATGCAGTTAAATATCCCACACAGGAAAAGAGCTTTAAGAGGGACATTTTTTTAAGCACTTCCTTGAAAGTAAATGTCAATAGTTTTTCTTATTCATCATTGTCAAGATATGAATACTCACTTAAAAGTGATAAATGTTGGGTTAGCATTCTTACTGAAGTCCAGCAATCATATTAAATGCTGTTTTAACCTATCACTGGGCCTGCAGTGCCATGCCATAATATATCTGCGGGGACACATTACAGCCAACACCTTCTTCTAGCCCTGCCTTATCCTGTGAACTTGGGTGAAAATCTAGTGACAGGCAAGTAACCACACTGATTTTAAGAAGTACCAAAATACATTTGTTTCCCTTGGTATAAGGCAGAGATGTAAGAGACCATCAATGTGTTTCCAATGAAAGATCTGATCATTGTCATGGGTGATGGGATGCCAAAGTAGGACAGGACACATAAGTCCAGTGGGCAGGAGATCAACGACCGGAGACCTGTGGAGCTTTCCAGCAGCCACAAGCTCAACTTGACCAAAATCAACAAGCATCCTCCAAAAGAAAGGTTTGCCATGACCCCAATGGTGAGGCACACATGATAAACTTCATTGTCCCTGCAGACTCAAGTCCTAAAGTCCAGCATCAACAAAGTCACGCACAGAATATTCCCTAAAGCTGACATTAGCATTGGCCATGACAGGGCTTGGATGACACGGAAACTCAAGTTGAAGAACTAACTAACAAACAGTTAAATGGACCAAAAGTTCTGTGAGCCTTATATGGAAGCCAATTACCCCCCAATGGTCACTACTTAACAACCCCTCTACAACCGCCGAAACCATAATCCACTAAAGAATCCAACAAGCCTCTTCAGCTACGTCGTTTTAGCAAGCAACCCACCATACACACTAATGCTTCAATTGTTTTAGCAAAACGCATCAATCTAACCTCTTTTGGTTTTAGCCATCTACTTCATAGTCCCCATCATGAGATGGATACTTGTTACCAGAATCACATACTAAACTTTCTTCTTTCAAAACTGGCTCCCGGCTCTGTCTTTGTATGTATGACAGGTAAAATCTGCTACTAGGATGCACACAATTAAATGTTTCCACTCGTGTTAATCCATGAAAATTGGTAAGACTCGTATCACAAATGCTGGTTTATAAAATAATAAATAAAAAAGACTCCACATCCTAGCCAAGGTTAAACCCAAAGAAAAGACTGTAAGAGCTCAATCTCAGTAGCGTACTCTGCATACTGATATGCGTATAAATAAAAGAGTAGAGTTTAGTGAAGGGACACTTTTTGGTGTCCCCCTTTTCTCTGGCATTTTTAATCAGAGACTCTTTAAGTCGTTGGTTTGATCCAGCTTCTTTTTCCCCATCTCATTGGTAAGCTTCTCTGTGTAAAATATCTCTGCGCCTGTAACACCACAAAGGCTTACTTATCTGGGCATTACCTATTAAAGGTTTAAACCCTCGCGTCTCTGATAAACACTCCCTATAAGGCTTTTATCTCCCTGCAGCCTTATCACACTCTTGAAGGTCCTTCTCCCGAGGCACAGTAATTTGTTTAATTAAAGTGTCATTTTGGGAGGGAAATGTAGCCATGACTATAGTATGAGATGCAAAGAAGTTAAGCAGTGCTGGTTGATGTGGAGCATTTCTCCAATTCTCTTTGTCTGCCTTTCATTCTGTTTTTCTTTTTTCCCAAGTCGTTGCCCAGGGTGTAGATTTAGATGAACTCACTAGTGTTGCTTTCATATATTACTTTCTCCTTTTTTTTCATTGTAATTCTTTTTTTTTAAAGATATTTCCGGACAGCAGCCATGGCAGGCAGCGATGGAACTGCAAAAAGACAACGGAAACAAATCTAGTTTGAGAGCACCCCCTTTAGCTGCTATCTAAATGGAGCCCTGAGAGGATTGGCTTTCTGGCCTTGAAGCTTGTGTTGTCAGCACTTTGGGCGATTTGTGTGTGATTTCATTAGGAACCAAAATAACAGCCAGATGAAGAGGAAAATGGGGTATGCAAAGTGCTGCTCTATTGCTGGTGCAGTATGGGCTCTTAATATACTGTCTCTCAAGAGCACATAAAGCATTCCATCACTATACGCATCATGGACACGGATGCTAGTTTGTTGGTCTATAAATTTAAATGACAGCACCTCCTCAGAAAATTCACTTGATGCAGAGGTTATACAGTAATTGTATTCATAGTTTGGCTTTTTTTTAATCTTTATTTAGACTTAATGTATTCTATAGATAAAAACAGCAGTAATTCAATTACATTTTCTTCATTGTTTTACACTAAAATGTTTCACTATTCTGAATGTACTCACATTGCACTGCAAAAAGTAGGAAGTGTAGGTGTGGAAGTATGAGTATGCTGTACAAAATGTTGAAGTAAAGATCTTTATGTTTGAGCTAAGATCTGGTCCTTTGTGTGGGGGTGGGGTCAGTAATGCCTCCTATTTTATTCTCTCTTTTTGGCGAACATGTGTACCACGCAGGGTGACAACAGCAACCTGTGTATCAACACATCCTCCAGTGAACAAGGCGACTGGGCATGAGAGTGAAATATTCATGAACTGTTGCATGCAGACACAGTGGTGGGCTTCTTCAAAGGGGGGGGGGGGGGGGATAGGGGAGAGAAGATAGGGATACAGAAAGATCAAGAATGAACAACAACAAATGAAAAATGCCAAATAAGCATGCTCATCTATTAATGACATCCACATATCCACACAGGAGCCACAGGACAGTAAGGTGTGCCACCCAGACGGCATGGGATGGATTGGAAGTTTGAGTAATTTATTACTTCAAAATAAACCACTACTGCCCATCTTGGATTGCGTGAAATTAACAGCAACATAACTGTAACAGGTGATGCTGCTAACAGGTTCCCTCGTCAGTGAGACACCTGGACAATGGAGTTTCCACACAAACGTTTTTATTGACTCGACTTCAGACACACTGTCCATCTGCTAGAAACCACAATGGACCATGGGTTCTTGTTCCTGCCCAGGTCTTCATCCACCCTCTGATTTGAGCAGAAACTACACCCTCCTTTATTCTCCTGCAGCGGATGCTGTACACACCGCTGTACCACAATAATCTGTTATTGATTAAGCAAAGAAAGAAAAATAAATAGTCTTCTTTATTTTGGGAAAACAAGTGTACATAGATTGATTGGTTATCTCATTCTGAGAAGCAAAAATTAATGCAAGTTCTGGCTCCAAAGATTTTCTTGATATTTTCAGACTGAGGCCAAATCCAGATGAGAGAGATGGCTTGACAAAAACAGAACAAGAGGCCTCCATCAGCAACTTTCATCCCCCCCCCCCCCGCGCTTCTTTCCTTTTTGGTCCCCCTGCTCTCTACTTGCAGCTGGCTTTAACACTACAGGTGTTGTTATATTGCTGCCTTTGGAGGATTTGTGCCTGCAACCTGTCTGATGATGGAAAACTGCCTAGGCTGCAGTACATTGTACCCTCCCAGCAATATTCCAGTAAAACTGACTTTTTTTTCTTATTTGGATTTATACCAACACCAGGTGTCTAAAAGGTATTTTATGGTATGAGAAACTGGTGGTAAAGTAACAGGTCGGGGATAAAATTTAGATGTACAGTACAAGCGATAAAATCTAATTGAGGCTTTAATTTTAGCATTTGCAAGGATGCCACTTAATACAAAACAGTGAAAATGCAAAAGTGGTGTATGGAAGGCTAAATCATGCAAGAAAAAAACAAACAATTAAGCAGATCTGTGTAGATGTTGGCTGTAAGAGCCAACTGTAAAATCTGCCCGTCTCCTTGTGGTTGGCTATCTCTGAGACAAGTCTTTAAAGGCCTGACGCGTTATTAATAAGACAAACTTTAATAGAAATATCATTGGCTTATTTTTCAATCAGGCCCAGCATTGCTGCAGTCCGCAAAGCGTGACATTAATTAAAGATTGATGGCTGGGCCATTCATCTGAGCCGCTGTTGATCCGGTAATTAAAATGACAAAAAAAGGAAAAAGATTTATTTATAGAAATTTGCTCAAGTTGTTTCATTTCTTAATCAACGTGGCCTGATTTTCTGTCTTTCAATGATTGGAAGGAAGTGAATGTGCTTTTCACCTTTCCCCCCTTTATTCCTGCCACAATAGGTGGACGTTGTCAGGTAGTGAGGAGAAAAATAATGGCTCAGAGATGAGCTTGGCCACAGGGCCCACAAAGCATCTCACCCACTGGGTTCCCCCTGCTCAATCAAACTTTTCAAAGGAATAAAGTTTCAATAACCTTAGTTCAGCAGTAATTCAGAGAGAAAAGCAAATACAAATGAAACAGCTTTGCATTTTTATTTTGGTAAAGTAATTATGTATAGTCTCTTGGAATTTGACAAGGCTTCTAATGAGTTCTCCCAGGACCTCTCTTTTATTTGTTTGTTTGTTATTTTTAAGCTTGATTAAGTCCCCTTGTATTTAACAAGTACAATCAAATCAAAGGGGAGGAAGATCAACTGTGTACATTTCTCCAGCATCTTTAAGGAGGTGTAGAGCATATTGCTTTTTCTGTGGGATGCTCACTGTTAACACTCCTGCTGGAGTCAGTTGCCACCTGTGCTAGCCGCTTATTCCAGAACGTACTGCCATTTATTGATGTTCATTGAACTGAATGGATCACTCAGTCAAATCCTTGATTACTAATTCATAGTTATTTCCCCATAGTATTTCTTAAGAATTAAACAACTAGATAAACAAATTAAAAAAAAATCTCCACTACCGGATTCTTCAGCAGACAGATGACAGTTGGGTGAAGCCTTTTGTGACAGACCCATAGATTATACAATTTCATGAAAATGTGTGTGATAGCACAACTGTAATGAGAATTATGTATTAATTCTGTATATATTTTATACTTTTCTGTTTCTTTGATTTGACGGCCCATTGAGAGTCTCTCACTGTTAAGGGGGTGGGGTGGTCATCAAGGATTTTGCTAAATTTAGAAACAGTATGCATGTTCTCTGTGTAACATTGACTTTTTCAGTTTTTCTTTACAAAAAATTATATTTCTCAAAAAATGAAGGGCTCTAAGAATTTGTTTTCATAATTAACATTAATTTTAACCATATTTAGTTGCAGTACAATGAAATGTAGTGAGATATATCAGATATTTCATTGTGTAAAAATTTAATTTTGTGTGGTTTTTTTACTGTGGAACAATTTAAAGGATTGAAGATACATAAAATCAAAAACAAAAGCGAATTTCACTGGCCTTTGTAATGTGTAGATGTTTTAACTTTCTATGATCGCTCCCTTGAAATAGACAACACATTGTAAACTGTCTGCCGAATGCAAACCAATGAATCAGAGGCAGAAACATCGAGACAAAGTGAATTAATGACACACACACAGCCAATTTGTAAAACTCCCCACTAGCTCCGCACACAGTCCCATACCACCCATATCTGGCCCATATAGTTCTACATGGCAAGCAGCCCAATTTCACTGCCCGCCACTGAAATGTATTTCCACGAGGAACTACTACATACAGGATTTGGCCACTGCTTAGGAACCAAAAGTGAGAGAGTGCAGTGGGAAGGAGATGTATTAAATGATTATAATGACTGATGATATTACCTATTTCTACAAAAAATGACTTCAATTGTGTAATGGTCAAATAGCGGGTAAGGATGACAGAATTATTAAAAGAGAAAGGATTGAGTAATTCCAGCACATTTATCTGTCTGCACATCACAGCTTCATGCTCAGTTAATATATATTGTGGATTGCACTGATTCCAAAGAGGTCTTTTTTTATAGTTCTTTATACTTTTATCGTATTAAGTCACAGGCTTCGGAGTGCAAGTTAATTTCAGATCCAAGTTGGCAACAAAAAAATAAAGGGGGGGGGGGGAGCTGAAAGAATTGATGAGATTCTTGTTTTTTTTAAATATATATTTTTAAGATATGGACAAATATAAGATTCCTTGTACTGACCATGGGACCAGTAATTGTGATCTTGCCTGCATCATCCTTTTCCCTCTGCTGACATGATAAATACATAATGTGCTTCATGACGAATGCTCTTTATAATGCGAAGCTGAGATAAGATTCTAGTATTCGCATTTTTCTATCATGTTAATGTGTGGAGATAAAGCATCTCATGCAGTGTGTTTGGGGCCAGCAGACTGGCCCATTGCTCTCTGTAGGTACATGAATAGATGGAGGTTGGTTGAGGCGACATCAAGAAGAATGACCGTTGCCGGTTTGGGCCATTTCTTACACTACAGAATGTTTTTTTTTGTCACTAGCTCCACTGGTGCACCTTCTTCTACTGGCATAGGTACAACTACTACAATTATTGCTTTTACGACAGCTATTCCTCTCCAGGTCTCCATGGTGGAAAGAGCGTCATTGGCTGCAGCACAGAAATTCTTAACATCCCCTGGATCATGTTATTATATTTTACCAGTGAAAGTGATGGGCAGCTTCTCATAATGATACCCTCCAAGTTAAGCAAATCTGTGACCATGTTGTCTGAGTCACTCGCTACTGCGACTGAAAACATATTCACCTAACCTAATTTTTTTCTTGGATATGCAGCTGAATGCTCGCACTGTGGAGCTGGTTGTAGAAAAGCAGAGCAGCTGCACACTGAACCAAACAGTGAAATACAGTAAAGACTTTTACCAACTAGCTGCTAACTTTGTCTGTCATACATTGGCTATGTTCTGTGTGCATCTGCAAAATGTGGGAGGGTAATACAGTTTGATTAAAATAACACTACTCCCAAGACATACTTTCATTATCCAAAGCATGAAATACAATGGACATACGGGTCACTATTACCAGTGTTTAAACCAGTACTACCAGTGCTGTTAGTCATGACTGGATTAACATGCCAGTGGGGACTTGGACTGCCAATGCTGGGACCTTATTGACCCTCTGTTTTCCTCTCACCTTGTGTAGAATGGAAACTGTACTACTGGCCCCCAGAACCAAACACTATGTGTTGATATGATTAAACATTTCTAATATGCAACATCCTATTTAAGCACATACCTAAAATAGGCCTCACAATATCGATCCAACATGAAAGACATGGGGGCCTTGGGAACAAAATTGACTGCTGGCATAAAAATACCAATGATATGTACCCTGTGTAGCGCGACACAGTAGAAGACATTGGACACTGCATCCGGTATGCCTCATTATGTCTTGACAAAAAGAGAGTGTGTCAGATTTTCTTTGCTACCTTGACAACTGTTACCACTTGTTCCATGACATTGGCCCGTTGGAGCTCAGTTCGCTTCTCCAAGCACAAGCAAAGCAAAAAAAGTGTGTGATGTTGTCAGTGCTGTCGGTGAACTTTGTAAGAACTTGGTTGCTGGTGTCTCCTTACCAATTATGTGTGCCACACAAGTTGTGCAAAGACAACAAGCTATGATTGATCAGGGCCAAAGTTACCATGTCTCCCACCCAAGTCTCAGCAGGATTGTATGACTCTGTGATCACCTATAACCTGACACCGAGATGATCACTGAGGATACAAATAAAAATAGATTTTTATAACTCAGGGGCTGTCTTCCAGACAAGACCTCAAGATCGGGTAATAAAACAAGACTCACCTAAGGCTTTGATAAGTGGTCTAGTGGTCCATTTCTCCAAACAAATTGTCTTTAAAAATAGCACAAACTAACTGACAGCCTGGAGCTTTTAGTACTTCAACCAGTTGTCAGCTTTGTCCAGGTGCTCATACAGCTTTGATCCTGCTATTTGAAACTGCTGCCACTGATTCTAGGCAACTGTAAATCACTGTTACCGCTCTTTTATGTTTTTTTCAGAATAATATTCTGATTGATGACTGGTCATCCACTACTGTTAATAAGTAAGATATTGCCACAACTACATCTAGTACTGCCACTGCTATTACTACCTACTATACTACTACCAGTGTTACTATGAAAGCTCTTGAGTTCCACTTTTGTCAGTATATCAACAGCACTACTCTGTGTTACTGCCACTGCACTTGGTTTTATAAATATACCACAGGTTCAACCTTCGCTGTTACACTACCTACGGCCTAATAATGCTTCTCCTGTGCATAGCTGAAAGGCTACAGCTGTAATGGACATATGTCAGTTTTTTAGCTCAATCAATCCTTATTTGTGGAAAAAGAAAAGAAGAGAGCTTTCTATAAAGCAGCTGAACTGTATTGCTATACATTACTGACACCTTTTGCTGCTGCTTTTGTTATTTTTGCTGCTTATGTTTTCTCTTGCTATTGATTCTTATCTTTAATCTATTTCCAGTACTGACTGCTGCACCAAGAGCTACACGAATGGATGGAAGATTTTGATGTCATTTCCTTTTAGAGTAAAAAAAATGACGAATGGGAGCTTGAGAAAGAGAAGTATATGATGTGTAATTTCTATACCTCAGTCGGCTGCTCTGGGTTATGACTGGTACCCTGTTCAGCCCTTTTACGGGTCCCTAGTAGAGACACTGGCAGATGTGTGCAGTAAAAAAATATATCTATAGCCAACATGTGCAGATTTGGGATATGCACATCATTGTGCACAGACACTCACACTCTCTCTCAGTCACACACACCACCAGGCTGGCTCATAGGTACTGGTGTGTGCATGTTTCACCTGAGTCCAATAACGTTACTGTTTTCAGTATCACCATACAGTTTGGTAGGCCCAGTCCTGAACAGCCTCTCAGCCTCTACCCCTTTGTTTTTTTCTCTTTCTTTCTCTATCTCTTCCTCCCTCACTTTGTGTCTCTGTCTCTCTTGTGCCTCTATGGCACTTTGAAGCTGCTCCAGTCATGCTGCCATACTTACACGTACCCAGGGTCCAATTAGCCCTTCAAACACCCTATAGTCAGCACATAATGCATAACCCTGCATCAGTAATGTTGTCTATTTTGTGATGCTTTCAGGTACATTAGCCTAAAGGGGGTAGCTTTATGTTCTGAGGAGAATTTAGTATTGATTAAAATGATAGGATGGATAAAATACAATGACATAATGTTTTTTTTCTCTCGCTGGTTGGTTTAACAAACAATATTTTTCAGTATAAAGAAAATACCCCAAACTCTGAATGGTCTATGAGCATAAAGCTTTCTCTTTGGACAATTTTGTAAGCTAGCATGACTTTCATGGTGCTCTTGTCCAGGACAAATGAAGAGATATGACTGGAGCCAGGCCCTTGGAGATTGTAACTGGGGGAATTAAATGCCTTAATTGCCATTGTTGCCTAGGAACCTTTAAATTTCTAAATTATGGTCTACCAATGTCATCAGTCAATATTATGACACGATGAATAATTTAATTCAGTATTCTGTGTTTTCTTCTAAAAATCAATGATGCCTACCACAACGTTTGAGCAATTTTTAGCTTTTATTTGTCCTGTAAAACTGTCTTTTGCTAAATGATACTGGCCCTTTGAATCTTTTAACAGCACAATCAATAAAGCATGTTTATGCGCAGCTGGCAAAACCATCAGTTTGGGACTTTTGAAAAAATATGCCAGCGGCTGCAGCTTGCTAAGTGCAGAGCGCTAGCACTAAATCTTGGGAGTTAAAGTTTTACTGGGGCGTTATGGGTAAAAATGCCTTGTCAGCCATCTGCCACCTCCTCTCCTGGCAGCCATATTTCCAGGTCTGCTCAAGTCCTGGGAGAGAACATTGCATTGCCACCCAGGGCCAGCCACCACTATAACAGCCCTGAAACGAGAGTTGTGGAGGAGTGAGAAAAAGAAAGAGAGTAAAACTGACATGGATGCAGACTCACAGACCGAAGACGATGTCAAACTACGGCAGTTTGATGATGATGATTTGCAACACAAAGGTATGAGCAGGAAGAAGGGCTGCGATGTGTGGATCGCAACTGCACAAGGCTGAGAATTGTATGTTAACAAAATAACTAAAATTACAATTTACAATGAGAATATTGAGAAATTTACCTGTAAGGTGAAGCTAGTTTCCTCGTGACAAAACCCAGATTTATTTCCCATCAGCCCTGTGGGTCTTAATATAAACTTTTAGTTAATTCTTTTAGTTCACAGCTTTATTTCTTCAGTTCAGTCTCATCAGTGTAACAGTCTAGACACACTGGGCAGCAGTTATCAGCAATGACGATATTGGCTAAACCTACTGCACAACACCTACTGACCAAATGGCATACTAAAGTTGGCAGCTAGGTGGCAAGCAAGATACGTTTTCTAAGTATTGGTGGAGACCAAAACAGAGGTGAAAGGAGTGCAAATATTTGAGTAAACAGTCATCCGGTCACCAGAAACCTAAAACCCCAGCATACAGGTCATCTGTGCAAGCAAATTCTTATGACCCCTAGTTATGTTTTATGATTAAGCAAACTCTAGTGGCTGTAGAAATTTTGACGCGAGCAAATGAGTAAGTCAAGTGATGTTGCACAAAGAGCAACATAGTCCACCTTGGGGGGAGGTAGCAGCAAATGGATGAATAAATGATCAGACTTTGCTGTGAAACTGGTCATAATCTTGTTTCACAGGGTATAGTCTTCTCTTTCTTTGAACGATGAACATAAGCAATGAACATAAACTTAATTGCGTGTTACGTTCACTGGTAAAAAGTCACTTCTTTTATTTCTAGGCTAGACAACTGTACAATTCAACTAAGCGTCAAGCTTTAGATTACAGACAGTTTTGTGTTTCTTTGTAGCTTTGAGAAATATGTTTAACAGCTATGTTGACAAGAGTCAGATGAGATGATCTCAAGTCTGTATCATGACTATGGATCTTCCACTTACAGCCAACTAGTTATGTCCAAAGGAAACAACATTTTCCCACAAGCACCTTTAAATGCATAAGGACAGAAAGTCATTGTTCTACAAGCTACAAGAAACCAGTGATGACTATTGGTACAAGCTGTGGCCTAAAATCTGGTTTCCCTTCTGGAAGATTTGTTGACTAAATTACCCACAGACTTCAATCAATCAGTCAATCAAACTTTATTTGTATAACCCATATTCACAAATCACAATTTGTCTCATAGGGCTTTAACAAGGTGTGACATCCTCTGCACTAAACCCTCAACACGAGTAAGGAAAAACTACAAAAAAAAAGGGGAAAAAGAATGTAGAAACCTCAGAGAGAGCCACATGTGAGGGATCCCTCTCCCAGGATGGAGAAGTGCAATAGATGCCACATGTAATGGAGAACATCAGAAATTTACAGTATTTACAGCATTGGTTAGAACACTGTTTTTCAAAGTGGGGGTCCCGACTGAAACTGTAAGGGAAAAAGGGGGGATAATGTGACAATAAAAATTGAATAAATGTTAGGGCTGCACGATATATCGAAAATCGATCGTCATCGCAATATCAACATGCACGATAGACGTATCGCAAAAGACAGCAAAAAACTGCGATATATGATGATCCATGCGCCAATTATTCACGCTCTGTATGTCGATATATTTGGCCGATCAGATGGATCCCTGCTGCCCTGGATAAATTATTAAAGACATTCATATCATTGTTTTTCCGTCAGTGAATCATTGTCGGAAGAAGAGAATAAGAAGAGAAAACAGAGAATTTGAAAACATATTTGACGGAGTGACGCAGCTCTGTCGAATCTCGCTCCGCTTCCTCCGACTAAACTCTACTGTGGAAACTTCTAGTGATCACGTTTGTCCTGAGTCAGATTCATCAATATGAGTGGCTGATTATACAAAAGAATTGTGAAGCTTATTTATGATCCCAGAACCTGAAGGGTTAGGGTTAGGGTTAGGTAACAGCGCACAGACACACACACAGACGTCGCTGCTCTGTTTGTGCGTGTGTGTCTCTGCTGACGTCTCTGACTTGCTACAGTTTAAAAGTTGATTTGTTTGTCGCCACATTATCAACACTGATCATCACATAATGATCGATTCTTTTATTAATGAGTTAAATCTTTATTCAGAGCGGCGCATTCATCAGCCGCTCGCTCGCTCTTTTCCCCTCTCTCTCTCTCTCCCTCTCTCTCTCTGTCTCACACACACACACTCTCACCCACACAAACAGTGTGATAGGACACGTGTGCAAACAACCGACTTTATAAACTTAGTAACTGTATGTGGAGCTGGATGAGATGGCAGCGCGCTCCGTTTGGTTTGACACGAAACAAAAACACACACCACCCAAGCCAATCAGAATCGAGCAGCCTCTTCATCAGAAAGTTGCTGTGCGCCTGAAAACTATCTAGCTACCTCCTGCTAAAGGCTAAAATGGACAAATTCTGTCAAAGAAAAAGACCATCAGACGACCAGACCGAAGATGACTCAGGTGCAAAAGAGCCACAACCATGGAATACCACCTGGGCATCTAAAACTCGGAGGTATAAGCCATCATACATAAAGTATGGCTTTACTGCGGCAAGTAAGAACGGCCGTGATGGGCCCAAATGTGTTCTCTGCCTCGAGATCCTCGCCAATTAGTCTTTAAAGCCATCTGAACTTTAATGACACCTGAAACAAAAGCACTTAGAAGAAGCTCACAAATCATTTTTGTTATTTGCCATCATAATGTACACGTTATTTTAAAAAGGTTTGCAACTAGGGGGTCCCCGCCAGAAGCTAATGCTATATGGGGGTCCTTGGCATGGAAAAGGACCGCAGCCGCGGCCCTGGATCTGCTGACGATAAGGCAAAGGGACTCCGGGGGAAGAAGTCAAGTCAGTAACATGTATTGATGAGATATTAATTTCTTTGATGTGATAAGGAGAGAGAAGAGGAAGGAGAAGCTGGAAAGAGAAGCTCCAAGTGTCATGTGTCCCCTGACATTTTAGACCTATAGCAGCATAACTAAGAGCCGGTCTAAGACAAGCCTGGACCGGCTCTAACTATAACCTTTATCGTAAAGGAAGGTTTTAAGCCTACTCTTAAACGTACAGATGTTGTCTGCCTCCCGAACTGAAAGTGGGAGATGATTCCACAGGAGAGGAGCTTGATAGCTGAAAGCTCTGGCTCCTACTCTACTTTTAGAGACTTTAGGGACGACAAGTAAGCCTGAATTCTGGGAGCGCAGTGCTAAGTGAGAATCAAAGGACAAATCGGGATCAAAGATGACACCCAAATTCTTGACTGTTTCATTGGAAGCAAGGGCAATGTCGTCTAGCGCAGCTATATCATTAGATAATGTATCTCTAAGGTGTTTAGGGCCAAGTATTAGAAGCTCTGTTTTATCTGAGGTTAATAAAACTGAAAATTGCGGTTTATCCAGGTTTTTATGTCCTTGAAACATGTTTGAAGTTTACACTGTTCTAGTTTTATTGATAGGTATAATTGTGTGTCGTCCACATAGCAGTGGAAATTTACAGAGTGTGTCCTGATAATGATTCCTAGTGGAATCATTTATAATGAGAATAAAATTGGGCTGAGCACAGAACCCTGTGGAACACCGTGGTTAATTTTGGTGCACACAGATGACCCTCATCATTAATTTGCACAAATTGGAATCGAACTAAAAAATAGGATTTAAACCAGTTGAGGGCGGTTCCCACTCTGTAATAAAATTTGATGATCAATAGTTTTGAATGCTGCACTAAGATCTAACAGGACGAGGACAGACACAAACCCTTGATCTGAAGAAATTGGGAGGATCATTAGTAACTTTTTCCAGGGCTGTCTCTGTGCTATGATGAGCTGAAAGTCTTAATATACATTACTTTCCTGGAGAACCTCACAGCTGATTGGCTACAACCTTTTCGAGGATTTTAGACAGGAAGGGGAGATTGGATATCTCTCTGTATTTGGCTAAAATCTCAGAGTACAGGGTGGGTTTTTTAAGAAGGGGTTTGATTACAACGAGGTCATTTACACTGTGTTTTAAGCCTAAAAGTTCACCAGAAGCGGCTAGAATTTAGCAGTGTATCAGAATTCACATTGGACTTCACATTGCTTTGTGGCAGAAAAGTACAACAAAGGAACAGCAATAGTGAAAAGTAAGATGAGGGATTTCTTTTCTTGGACCGTTGACAAAGTGGAACTGTTACTGACAGTAAGTGTTAGCAATGTTTTGGTTTGACCGCTGCAGTCGAGTAATGACTGCTAAGACCTAATCAAGAGGCGAATGCGAGTGAATTTTTCATCATTTCCAAACGTCTGTTTCTGCCTATCTGAACTAAAACACGGCCCTCACTTTTCAAACTTCAACAAGGTCAGGAGTTTTTCTAAAGTTGTCTGTTCTAAATGCTCAAACAGTTGTGTGGAAGGCAGATGTAAATCGAGCCAAAGTTCTGCATTTTTCAACAGAAACATAAATGCGGATGTAGCCTTAGTGGTGTAACAATGTCACAGTGCATCACATTGCAACTTAGGAAGGATAGCATAATCTTATGAAAGCAACAGGTCACTTGTCAGGGTCAATTTAGGTATTTGAATTAAAAAAAAATAATTCCACCCTTCTTTCCATTTTCTTGTTATTTTATGTTTGTGTAGTGACAGCTTCTGTGGAAATCTCATCAGAACCTTATCAGAAAGCAGAATAATCATTTACATAAAGCTCTTATGTTTAGATTGTCAGGACCGACTGGCACACATGCACTGCACATTGCGTCTTAGCTTAAACACTGAGGCTTCCAGCGAGCTTGGAGCTCCCCAGCAGGCTCGCTTTGTCTCATCCCCTGGTCCTGTAATGAACAGTGGCACTGACCCTGTCAGCGTGATGAGACTGGCAGCCTAATGTGTTAGAGAAAAAAAGGAGCAGTGGAGGTATATAAATAAATAAGAGACCTACATCAGAGCACCACATCCCACGAGGTCCTGCGAAATGCTAATCACGGCTGATTAATCAGGCTGTAATTCCACTGAACCAAAAAGGTTCACCAGTCAATTGTGCAAAATTAGCCCTTTCTCACGTGTGCTGTCACATTTAGTGATAGAAGGGCACATTACTGCCCCGATTCAAGGCGGTAGATCACGAGCTGAGTCAGCTTGACATCACTTTCTCTCCCACTGATCCACTTATTCAGTTATTTCTTGAAGAACATTTTGATGAGACTATAGGCCTTGCCCAATAAGGATTATAGTATACAGTCCGGAGTCTTGGGGAAAGGAAGAATATTTGCAATTCAAACAGCAGCATTCTTGATTGACAAGAATGCTGTGTAATTGGTGATTACACTTTAACCCTTGTGTTGTTCCTGGGTCGAATTGACCCAGAGTGTGTGTGTGTCTGTGTGTGTGTGTGTGTGTGTGCGTGCGTGAGTGCGTGCGTGTGATCATACGCAAGCCCTGGCCGGTCAGGGTTAGGGTTAGGGTGACCCAAGGATTGTCATTATCCAATTCTCCTGGGGTAATTGAGACCAATGGATTGTCATTCTCGATTGTCATGGGAGAGGTCATTTAGACCCCCAGAGAGGGCGCTGTGGTGCTCTGTGGGGTCATTTAGACCCACACCTGATTCCAATTGAAATCAAGGGGGGGTACATTAGACCCACATATAAGTCTCAGTGTGCCACTCTCTCACGGACCATGGCACGATGTCGCGTCAGGAGCGTTTCCACAGAGAACAGGTTCTCCAACAGCTATTCTCCAAGCAACCATCCTCTGAACCTGAAGAGGATGCGAAAGAGCCAGACCGAGAAGCGGACGGACAAGGAGATGGAGAAGCAGACCGAGAAGCAGATCGAGAAGAAGACAGAGAGGACGGCGACGGCGATGGCGACGAAGACGAAGACGACGATGGTGACTACGAAGACGACGACGGCGACGAAGACTACGACCCAGTGGGTGATGCTTCTGCAGACCGAGAAGCAGACAGAAAAGCAGACCGAGAAGAAGACAGAGAGGACGGAGACGACGGCGATAGCGACGAAGACGAAGAGGAAGACGACGACGGTGACGAAGACGAAGACCCAGTGGGTGATGCTTCTGCAGATTCTTCATCCTTGGAAGAAGAAGAAGAAGGAGGACAAGACCATGGCGACACCACCACCACCACCACTGGACTCGTGGAAAGAGAGACCTTCCCCTCAAGAAACGGGGAAATAACATGGTCCTCGAGGGCGTACGGCCGAGAGGAGGGCCACTGCTCCTCCTCCTCTGCTGCGGCTGTCCCCCGGGACCCCACGATCCACGCGACGTCCCGCACCGGTGACCTAGCCTCGACGTTCCACCTGTTCATCACACTGACGGTAGAGAACATCATCCAGGAGATGACGAATCGGGAGGGTCGTCGAAAATACGGTGACGAATGGAAAGGTATGGACGAGACCGACCTGCGCGCCTATGTAGGGCTGCTGATCTTAGCGGGCATGTACAGGTCCCGGGGCGAGGCCGCCGCCAGCCTGTGGGACGCCGAGAGCGGCCGGGCGATATTTCGTGCCACGATGCCCCTAAAACTCTTCCACACGTACTCCAGACTGCTGCGCTTCGATGACCGCGAGACGAGACGCACGAGACGCGCCACGGACAAATTGGCGGCCGTGCGAGAGGTCTGGGACGCGTGGGTGTCGCGGCTACCGCACCTCTACAACCCGGGGCCCGAAGTGACTGTGGACGAGCAACTGGTTCTGGTTTAGTTATGTTATGTTATGTAGATAGTGGCTGCTAGTCCTCGTCCTCATCTCATCTCCTCTCATCTCTTCTCCTCCTGTTTTTCTCCCTAGGCCGGTGTCCGTTCCATCAGTACATGCCCAGCAAGCCGGCGAAATACGGGATCAAGTCGTGGGTGGCCTGCGATGCAAAATCAAGCTACGCTTGGAAGATGCAAGTGTACACCGGAAAGCCGAGCGGCGGACGCCCAGAACGGAACCAGGGGTTGTGGGTAGTGCTCGATGTAACGGAAGGACTGCACGGTCGTAACGTCACATGCGACAATTACTTCACCTCCTACGAACTCACGCGGCAGCTCCTGGAGAGGAAGCTCACCGTGGTCTGCACTGTTCGGAAGAACAAGCCCGAGCTCCCGACCGGGCTGCTCGCGGTCAAGGGAAGAGAGGTGTTCTCATCCAAGTTCGCATTCACGCCCACTGCCACTCTTGTGTCCTACATCCCAAAGAAAAACAGGAATGTGGTGCTCCTGAGCACACGGCACCCTGAGGCCGACATCAGCGGCCGCGAGGACGGGAAACCGGTCATCCTCCTGGACTACAACCACAACAAAGGTGGCGTGGACAACCTAGACAAGGTGATCGGAACGTACAGCTGTAGGAGTATGACCGCGCGCTGGTCCCTGGTTGTCTTTCACAACATTCTCGACGTCTCTTCCTACAACGCCTTCGTGATATGGAGAGAGATCAACCCAGACTGGATGCCGGGCAAGCGGAACAAGCGGAGGGTGTTCCTAGAGCAGCTGGGAAAGGCTCTCGTGACTCCGTTCATCGCACGAAGGTAGCGCATCCCCCACACGCACGCGTCTGCCGCGGTTGTGAAGGCTGTAAAAGCCGCCACCGCCGCTGCACAGAGAGCTGTTGACTACAACGCTCGACCTGAGTGTCCGGCCTCCTCCATAGCCCTAGCAGTAGCCCCGCTCGGGACGAGTAAGAGGAAGAGGTGTCAGATATGCCCCAGGAAAAAGGACTGTAAAACTCACACCATGTGCCGCGGGTGTAACAAATACATCTGCAAGGGCTGCTCACTTGTCTATTGCGCTACGTGTGCGTCCTAATATGGGGTGGGCTATGTGAGGGGGCCAACAGCCGGGGGAAGCAGGGACAACACAAGGGTTATAGGTTCAGTGTGTAAAATGTAGGTGAAAGGGATCTATCGGCAGAAACTGAGTATAAAACAATCCTAGTAATGTTTTCACTAGTGTGTTTCATCTAAATTGTACAAATTGTTGTTTTCTTCACCCTACAATGGGCCCTTTATATTTAAATACTTTATATTTACATCGGAAAAGGGTCCTCTCTACGGAGGCCGCCATGTTTTTTACAGTAGCCCAGACTGGACAAACTAAACACCTTTTGAGTTTTTATGTCATCTGAAGTTTACCACAGGTTCTCTTTTATGTTTGGAAGGGGAGGGTGAGGTGAGGGGTATTCAGCTGCAACATGCAACTTCACCACTAGATGTCACTAAATTCTACACACTGAACCTTTAAACACAACTGTACCTGGCTTTGTTGAATTTCATCTTTCAAAAACAACAGAGCCAGCTGTAAATTGCCAAAGGGCTTGCTGAGGTAGGACTGTTCCCCTGGGAAGATAGCACACATTGAGCAGTCGGTCATCTCGGGAGGACTTTCTGTTTTTGTTCTTTTTTGATCGGTGCATCACTTTTTTTACCGAAGATGAGGAAAAAAGCATTTTATATGATATTGCCCTCCGTGGAAAGTTTTTGGAGAATTATTTTGTCACGCAATGTTTGTGTGTCAATGTCATGTGTGTTTGCATTCATTAAACTGTCCATTAATCCATTAATTATCCCAAGGAAGTAAAACCCTTCAGCAACTTTATATCCTGACGAACACAACAATTACATCTCTCCATCACCACCAAAGGCCCCATCTTCCAAACACACACACACACACACACACACACACACACACACACACACACACACACAATAGTCCAGCCTAGCATAGTGGAGAATTAAAGAGCTAAGCACTCATAAATCAGCAGGCGCTCCTCTTCCTGGAGACGGAAAGACGAACAGACAGACACATGGGTGGGGTGGTGTATAAAGGGGGGTCAAGCTGTTCTATAGTGAAAAGGGAGGCAGAGAGACAGACAGAAAAAGGGGGGCTTGTAAATCTCCTCGAAGTGATGTAGAACTTCAAAGTTGGGACGTTGAGAGAGAGGGAAAACACCTACACACATGGTGTTTATACAAGACACGATAAGGGGAGGAGAGCCGGAAACAACGGCTGTGCTTACATGTTATTACTGCTGATACTGTACTTCACCTCAACTGTTTGCCTACATAAAACGAAAACACCCTTTATAATGCATGGGGCATGTGGTTAGTGGAAGCATTTAGATAGGAATGATTAAAAACTTAACAGCATGGGCTGCAATACTTGGGCATCTTGATTGCACTAATCGTGACAATACAGCAGAGGAGGGGAATTATGTGAATCTTAACCTCATCTCAATGGTCCACTGTAGTTTCCAATCCTGATGTTTGTGCTGGTGTCACAACAAAGTGGGATCAAGAGACCCCCAGTCTATATGAAGGTAATGGAAATAACACCATAGTTCTTCTACCCATTTAATGAACAGGAACACTCCTGGGATGGGGATAGTTATTGTACGATTGTTATATTTTAAATCTTTAAGGCAGCAGGGGTCCCTTACTCCCTGTTTGTGAAACGGTGGTACTGCTCAAGAAACTATACCAGAACCAATGGATGGCAGATCAGTTATCCAACCCACATGGCACCATGTTGAAGATCTCTATTTTCTCCACTGCTGTGGCTCCACTGAGGATGCAGTTTAACAGCTTACCCAACTGATTGTATACCCCTTCCCCGACCCAGTCAATTCACCTCACTCACTGCTGTAGTCAAGAGATCAAACACATCATGGCCCTGTTCATACCTGGAATTAGCATGCGTCTTGGGTGGTCCGGATACAAGAGGACAGTATGTCAGTTAACACTTGCCGCAAGGATGAGTATCTACATGCGTCTTTAATGACCACTACACCGCTCTATGGAGAGAGAGAGAGAGAGAGAGAGAGAGAGAGACGTTTGTGTGATCACACTTGGAATCAAAATGTGTTCTGAATGTGTAGCCTGTGACCACTTGTGATCAGCTTTCACTACCTGCTCTATATGCAAATATTCATAACTTTCATTTGTGTTTGCGAAGACCAAATTCAGTTAATTTTACCCAGTCTGAGTTTACAGATGTATCAGATGACAATGTTTGTGTGTGTGTGTGTGTGTCTGTGAGTCATCGCGTTAGAGAGAGAAAGAGAAAGAGTGGAGTCAAGTGTGACTTCATTTAACTTGAGTTGTCTTGATTTGCTAAGACTTGACTTAAGAGTTCTATATTGAGAATATAGGACAGGATGTTGAATATCCCTTGTACATTTGAAGATCTTCTGCACAATTTAGGTTACCAACTACCAGTAGATGTTAGCAGGTGTTAGTGGCTAACACCTGCTAACATCAGGTGTTAGCCACCAGCGGATGTTAGGGACATAATTGTGCACCTCAGCGTCATCAAGTGTTTTGGGCTTGTAATCAATGATACAGGCCGAACTTGAGGGTACCCTGAGGCTGAAGGTAAATCTGACTATTTAAGGATGACTTAAAACTTGATTTGCGCTTTTATCAAATTACTTGAACTTGAAAACTGGACTTTCCCAAATTATTTTTAATATGGACTTGTCTTACAAGATTTTAGACGTTACTCAGATCTGTATCAAAATATTCAGGGCTTGACTTATAATTCTTGTCAGGATACTTAACATATTCTGGAAGACTTGAGATGACACTTGGTCTAAAATATATTTGTGAAGGAATTCTTTTTGAATGATGACATGAGGCATCAGACCAGAGTGTCTTTCCAAGACATTTTCATACGATACCAAACATCAAGTGTGACAGCTCCTAATATTTAGAAAGTTGATATTTTAGGATATTAAACTTCAATCTGTTATCTCTCAAGACTACTTTACACCACACATTTTGTTTACATATCCTGAAGCCCTAACTTCTGACCTTTTTAAAATGATGGATCATCCTGAACATTCTTAACAGGCAGTAGGGGAAAGGGCACGTTTTTATAACAGATATGGCCTGATCTCGGGACTGCGTAAGTGGAAATTTATAATCAGTATCAATCGGTTTTGTCTTTGCTGACATCTTTGCATGGTGTCTATTTCCCTGGATCTACTGTTAGGCTTTAGCTTCAGACAGCTCTGTTCCTTTATCGCACCTTTCCTGGCAATCGCTGCTCATGCTTACTTGATTACTTTCAGTTTCTTCCAAGCAAGTTATAAATGTAAACATAAATGTTGCAGGTTATTACTTTAACACAATTCAGCCCACTGACCCCGTAACCCACTTCCTCTTAGCCTGACTCCTCAATCAAACACCATCTGCCTTGCTTGCCAAAAACAGCTTTGTCTGTCCATTTCTTTTCTGAGAGTGAAGGAGAATTAGCGGCATCTTGTTCTCTTGCTTTTGTCTGTCAACTGCTCCGGCTACGTGCTGACAGCACAGCCTGGTACATGACATGTATGCATTCGTAGTTGCTTCACTGCTATTAGCACAATACAAGGTACCTGGCATCAGTCTTGTAGGTTAATGCTCTGTTCACTTCAAGTACAGCTGACAGAAAGCATCTGGAATTATGTATGGTGGGAGAGACGGCAGAGCAGGACCCAAGGGAGATGAAGAAAAAGACAGAGGTGGATGGAAAATAGGGAAAGAGTGACCAAGGGACAGGGAATAAAGAGGTAAAGGAACGCTGAACGGGAAAGCTAACAGGGGTGAGGTAAAAGAAAGGAGGAGATGGCGAGTCACACAAATGATGCCGACGTTAAGACACAACAAACTGATTGACTGACGGGGCAAAGAAAGAGGAAGAGAAAAGGGGAGGGTGGTCACATGCTTCTTGTCATATGTCTGATAATTAAAAAATCTCATTTATTGGTATGCATCAACACTCTCTCTCTCTCGTTCCATTGTTCTCTGCCTCACTCTGCCTTTAACCTTTACCCAGGCTAAAGTTTCTTTGACAGGGAAAGATGATGGGAAACAGAGGCCATTGTCCTCTCATTCCCATGTCATCATCTTCCCCCATCCTCCCATCTCCTTTAATGTTGTGAATAGAAACGTCTGTCAGCTGCTACCGTGGCAACCGGCACTAGCAGGAAGCAGGTCACTTCTGATGCTGGTCGACCACCCAGCTGAAGAGGATAATGAGGGGGGGGGGAGGAGTGTCTGACTGGTTTTCATACACTCGGTTTGGAGTAGGCAGGTGTCTGGAAGACAAAATGAAATGTGTTATTTTTTCTATTATTTACTTGGTACCACCTTCTATCAGAGGTTCCTTTTACAAAGAGATTATAAATTGGATCTGGATCCGATACTTCTGGATCACAATGCTGTAACATAGATCTTGACTCTAAACTACACAGACATGTTTGTTACTGATGTACCTTTCAGTCACTATGTGGTTCTTTGTTCACATACAATAAATAGATTAACAGATCAAATTCATTTCAATGTAGTTGCATAAATTATCATTATATTATAGGCTGATTGATAAGTGACGAACTGATGACCTGCTTCAAAGAAAACTACTACAAGACATAAAAAGAGCAATGGACATTGAGCCTCAACCAACATTGGCTTATTTGTTAATAGTCAGCTGGTGCATATAGCTCAAATTGCCTATGAATATTATTGTCATTATTAGTGAGTTTAAATGCCAAATTGGGTCGACTAAGTGAGGGTTCTATTAAAATTATTTCACTATAGGTCATAGGATATATGCCCTTAAATGCAATTTGTAAGGTAATCTATTAGATTGCTCAAAGTGAGTATATTTTGTATATTTCTTACATTACTTCTGCAAGTAACACTAAATGAATGTGGGATTCCCAAAACTGAACCAAGGAGTCATATGAATGGTGAAGTTTACTGTGGCAAAGAAGAGACATACTCAATATCATGCTAGGGTGTAAACCATTGACTGTATATAAAGATGGATGATATGTCTCCACTTCCTCCCACTATCCAGAAATAAACCTAAAAGATCCCAGATACGAACATCGCCATCTTGTGCATTTGGAGCCCGAGTCTGCGTAGGGGATGGTGCAGGCGTTGCATGGTCCCTTCGATTTACGTGCTCGACCAATCATGAGTCAATATGAGCTGTCAAGCACGATGTTTCACCTTGTTTATACCAAAGCTAGCAGTATAATGAACACTTGAATATACATCACTGTGAATTTAAATTGACAAAAAACCTATTTGAGAAAAATGTATTCGTCATATTTTTAACTAAACTAGGCATACAACTTAAAACATCATCTTTTATGTAAGTGATTGATTTTGAGAATGTAACCTATATCTTGTATCTTAAATGTTACACTTATTCTGTTATTCCAAGACTTTACCTCCATTTGTTTGTGTTTATCTTAGATCTGTATCTATCTCCTGTTGCTCAAACACATACATGGGCCTCCACTGAGAAGTTAAAAATTTGAATCTGTAAAATTATGAAAAAAAATAGTTTACTGCTGTGATTTATGTAAAATGTTTCACATGACAGCTCACTACCAAAATATGTCACTTAATAAATTTCTGCTTATAACTAAATTATAGTTAATGCAACCTTTTTTTGTGTAGTGCTTTCCTGAATATTTCTTTAACGTACAAGCTTGCAAAAGGTTTCCAACCTCTACTTTGCCAAATTCACACACAAAGGTGACCAGATCCATAAAGCTGAAGGGTTCCTCCAATCACAGTAATCCATAGTCTATAAACAGGTACATTTTCTCTTATCAGCCTCCAGTCTTTCTTACCTTTTCTCAAATTACTCCTTGATGGTTGCCAAATGAATTGCGCAGCCAACCACCACATAAATGCATCCTGTTAAGCACTCAAGAATTTTGTGATCTCCATTAGCAGTCCTCCTGCGTACAAGCTAATTGGGTTCTCCATTAGAATACACTAAGTCTGGTGGTAATGAGTAGAAATGGTTGTGGCACAAAGAGGCTTTTTGCCGGAAATAACGCAATGCAGTAATTTTCCAAGCATTTCCATACGGCTTGATTGTTTTAAAGACAAATTCATAGACGGCATTAAAGCAGAGGAGTGTGATTTAGAGGGAATGTCCCCTGATGTCGGTCTTTCTGACAGCTTTTGGCACAACTGTGATGTTATTAAGGGATTTCAAAATGGAGAAATTTCTGTAAGTGTATCTGATGCAACC